>NW_007504171.1:0-257 GCF_000475195.1 Diaphorina citri
AGGCAGGCGCGCTTCTTTCCAAGCCAACTAGGATGGCCGATTGGCCATTCAAGCAATGGGAGACGCATTGATTGACATTCAAGCCATTTGACACCACAGACCCAATCCGGTAACACAATTCTGCACCAGTAAACCGAAAGGGTTAATATTATGCAAAACCAAGCACCATTCATTCCAATTTCTAGTTCCTGTTACAATAAAATTCCTCGGGATGACGTCAGGGAAATTTGCAATGTCCTTTATAGCATTATAGCTGT
>NW_007504172.1:0-257 GCF_000475195.1 Diaphorina citri
TGTTACCGGTAATGTAATTTTTATTTGACATTTTAATTATACGCTAACTTTAATTAAGCTGATATTGACACTGTTTTCGTCCACAAGGTCGAAACTTAGTCCCTTTAACCTTTTCACTCCCCCTGTCCCCATCCCTCTCACTTACCTTACCCTTGGGATCAATTTAATTTGAGGGAACTGTCAGCTCCCATGGCGTAGTGGTCACTGCACTCGCCTTGCACGCGGGAGACCCGGGTTCGATTCCCGACGGGGTCAAG
>NW_007504173.1:0-257 GCF_000475195.1 Diaphorina citri
TTCTTTAGATTCTAAACTTGAGAGTCTAAAGAATAGAGGAACAAACTTCCTTGCCATGCAGAAGGTGAAGAAAAGAGGTAAAAATTCTCTTTAACACCCCCTTCCTGACCCTTGCTAAATAACCAAATAAGATTAAGCTACCAACTAAAAATATGGGGGGGGATGTAAACTAATCACACCTACCTTGCTCATGTTGTGAGCATACTTCACAACAATCACCCGTGTTCCCAATTTGGAAGCATTCAGTTTGCTCATAC
>NW_007504174.1:0-257 GCF_000475195.1 Diaphorina citri
TAGTGGTTATATACTTCGTATATGGAGGTTGGTGGTTTGAGTCCAAAGTCAAGTCATAAGCACTTACAATTTATCTAGGTTATTGGAGAACTACCTTTGTGACAAGTAGGTATTTAAGCATGCATTTCAGTATATTTTGTGTGTTAACACAATTAAAATTCGTTTAAATTTATTCACTTACCTATTTGTTCATCACCATCTCAGGTCCCGCTATGATGAGCAAGTTACAGCTGTCGCCACGTAGTTCTGGTTACTCC
>NW_007504175.1:0-257 GCF_000475195.1 Diaphorina citri
CATGTTTTACATACATAATTGTGTAGTCCGTATCAGTAAGAAGACTAAGAAGGCTATTTTTGTCTCACGAGATGGACATAATGAAAATCGATACCTACGTCAACTGATAACTACAATCATCTTGAATGTTCTAGTTATCTAGAATCTAGACATCGTTCTAGTAAGTGATTGATAGTCAGCATTTTCAACAATTTAGTAATTTTTGCAATCTACAATAATAAAACTTTTATGGTGGGATGGATTTTTCTTTATCAAAA
>NW_007504176.1:0-257 GCF_000475195.1 Diaphorina citri
TCTTTTTTCCGATACCTATTTGTTCATTACCGATTTTTTAACGACATGTTTTGCCGATAGAGTTTTTACTTTTTTTTTGCAATTAGTTTTTTATCTTCGTAAATGGTCAGCTCCCATGGCGTAGTGGTCACTGCACTCGCCTTTCCCCCCACCCCTGATGAAACTTTATTTCCTAGTTCATTTCATTCTGTTACCTACTATAATGGAGGAGTTGCAAATGGGTAAAAATTATTAATAAATGGTCAATTCCTACGTAA
>NW_007504177.1:0-257 GCF_000475195.1 Diaphorina citri
TTCTACCCCTTTTTTTCTCTCTTCGAACTTTCAAGCTCCGTTCACACGATGCTCGGTAAAGTTCCATTTTTTGAGTGAGAAAAAGGTCCAGTTTTGGGCTTAGCAAATTTGGGAAAAGAACCTTTTTACTTTCTATTACTACAGTATAGCGAGCTATACTAGTAATGAAAGTATTGCAATCGGTAATTTTTTTCTGAAGAATAACGAGACCACACATTACCTTATCAAAGTTTTGGATAACATTGTTTTTCCTTTTT
>NW_007504178.1:0-257 GCF_000475195.1 Diaphorina citri
AGAGTGAAAAATCTGGTGTGAACATCACACGACTTTCCTTATCCTAGTGAAAGATGCTTATTTGGGTGTTCTTCTATTGTAACTTTTACAATATCTTTAACCGATTAGTCAGTAAAGCTGAAAGCCGCCAAAAAGTGGCCGAAATGCCGCCATCTGCAGCACCTATCCTAACCAAAAATTTTGTGTTGCATCCTTTGTCACATTTGTAGACTTCATACCAAATTTCATATTTCTAGCTCATACCCTTCCCGAGATAT
>NW_007504179.1:0-257 GCF_000475195.1 Diaphorina citri
AGGTAATACCTGACCTAATATTCGGATCTTTTCAGCCATACCTGTCAGGTCTACCTGATAGTGAATGGCTGGCCAAAGGTTAAGCCCTTCATCCATTCGTAAAATTTATATGAATCCATTCTTTTATCCATTTATATAAATCTATTCTTTTCTGAATTATTTTAAATACCTACTTCTTGTGCAATAGGTTCTTTTTTAAACACTGATGATGCCCGAAAGGGTGAAACTAGTCTGTAAGTTAAGTCATGTTACAATAA
>NW_007504180.1:0-257 GCF_000475195.1 Diaphorina citri
GGAAGGTAACATGCAATACATACCGTAGCCGTGTCGAAGCGAATCCTTTCCTCGGTATCTCCACCACAGTCTTCCGCTTGAATCGTGAGAGAATACTGGGCCTTGCGTTCATAGTTGAGATTCTTGGCAATCCGCAGCAGACCATTGTCCTCAGAGATGGTCAGATCGTGGTTGTCATCGCCTGAAATGATTGTGTATCTGACACGACCATTGATACCGTCATCGAGATCTGTAGCTGACACCTGGAAATGAAACAA
>NW_007504181.1:0-257 GCF_000475195.1 Diaphorina citri
CCCTGCCCATGTATATTTGTATAATGAACATGTATAAATGTATGTATAATGAACATGATTAATAAAGATAGGTACATAAATAAAATATGAAAACTAGGTATAATTTTCCCAAGGGATGTAAGTATGCGTATATGAGATCAATCAGCTAAGGGGAACATAAAGGACTACTATAGAAACGAAGATTTCTTTGTATAGGTACTTTGTTTATTTCTCTCTTTCAAGATACATATTTTCCTGAAAGATTATTCGTTTCTCTC
>NW_007504182.1:0-257 GCF_000475195.1 Diaphorina citri
TAGACTTATTTTTCAAGATCAGGTTTCTAATTTCGGCAGCTATAGGGTTCAGGGAGAAATTATTCTGTAGGGTCTGTAGGGAACTCAGTGAGTCAGAACATATTATGATGAAGCGATTCTGATTATCTTCGTTCAATTGAGAGGAGACGAAAAGATTGATCGCAAATAAAATGGCGGTAAGCTCTGCGTTGCAAATTGAGAGTAGGGGGTGTAGTCGGGTACTAAATTTTATATTTTGTGAACAGAAGGCGGAAGAT
>NW_007504183.1:0-257 GCF_000475195.1 Diaphorina citri
AAAAAAAATAAATAAATAAAAAAAAAATATCTTAACCACAGGAATTGAAACAAAGTGCCGGGTTGAAAAGACCGAGAATTTTTTATTTGGGAAATTCGAGGAAGAAAAGAGAGTGAAGAACGTAACTTTCTTCTCCAGCAAAGGGCCCGAGGGACTGTATGCGTTTGACATGAAGTGGCACAACGCTGGCATAATGTTGACATTCCATTTCTCGCTTCACGCTCCCTCTACCGCGTCTCTGCTCCCCTTTATCCCCT
>NW_007504184.1:0-257 GCF_000475195.1 Diaphorina citri
CGAGATATTGTTAAATTACACCGAAAACCGCCAAAAAGCGGTAAAATGCCGCCAACCGTTGCACCGGTCCTAACCAAATCGTGTCGCATCCTTGTCACATTTGACAGCTACATATACCAAATTTCAAGTCTTTAGCTCCGTTCTCGAGATATGTAATTATTTTGTTTACAGACAGACACACACACACACGGACCAATGGTTGAAACTTTGGATTTAGGCTCTAGGGACCTCAAAACGTGTTTTGACACTAAAAACTG
>NW_007504185.1:0-257 GCF_000475195.1 Diaphorina citri
GGAGGTTGCCCCCCATTTGAAAATCTCACGAGGCGTCACTGATTAACCATGTTGATTGAAAAGAATTAGCAGAGTTGTTGAGTAGGCAGAGTGCTGTTCATTAACATAAAGATAGTCAATGCAAAACAATGCACTTGTACATAAATTTGAGTGAGAAATGTGAAGAGCCATTGACAGCGTTAGGCTGTGTTTATGAACAGGGCTGAGATGAGCTCGGACGACGTGAGATAGCTGTCCCGGCGGCAATTTTTAAAATT
>NW_007504186.1:0-257 GCF_000475195.1 Diaphorina citri
ATTACGTCCTCCTTCTTTCTTCGCTTTTGGGACGATAAGACCTTAGCAGTTACAGTTCCCTCTATGAAACCTCTTGCAGAAACAAAGATTTCTACAAGATTGAATCAACAAGAAATTAGAGCACCCGTTTCCAACGGACTACACAATGTTTTGGTTAAATTTCGACTTAATTTTACAAAATCAATTAAAAAAGAAGGGAAATAATAAAAGGAGAGAGAGAGAGAGAGAGAGAGAGAGAGAGAGAGAGAGAGAGAGAG
>NW_007504187.1:0-257 GCF_000475195.1 Diaphorina citri
TCCTTCTTTGAGGAGGAGGGAATGAAGCCTTTATTCCAAGTATAAAACATGCTCAAAATGAAAGATTGGAAGATGCACCTGATGGTACTTGAATGATTTCAAAAAGGACTTTCTATCCGAATTCAATTCATGATGATTTCTCACCAAGAAGTCTTCTACACCTATACGTTGACACATAATTATGTCGATGTTGGTGTGGTTTTGCTTCATTGGTGCGAGCGTGGTGTGGGTGTGTACAAAATATCTCGAGAACGGAT
>NW_007504188.1:0-257 GCF_000475195.1 Diaphorina citri
TATCTATGAAGTAGGTACTTCAGTTCTATCTATGAAGTAGGAAGTTCAGTTCTATCTATGAAGTTCAGTTCTATCTATGAAGTAGGAAGTTCAGTTCTATCTGTAAAGTGCTAAGTTCTATCTCTGAAGACAGTGCAAAGTTTTATCAATGAAGTGCGGGCGTGCACTCAATTGAAAGTTTGACTTTGTGATACAGTGACGGAAATGGAGAGTTGAAATTTTATCCATGTTCCTCAAGACATTGTCATTACATTTGT
>NW_007504189.1:0-257 GCF_000475195.1 Diaphorina citri
AAGTTTATCCTAAACAGATACGGTTCGTTCTTAGAACGGCTGGCTTTCGCCTAAACTGCCCTTCTCTCTTATCAGGTATCAGGTAGACCTGACAGGGCGGACCTTGTCAGCCGTGCCTGTCAGGTCTATATCTGATAGTCTGTGTGCTCAACATTACAAGTGTCAGGTCTACCTGTGAGTGTGAGTGTTCATCAGATATCAGGTAGAGAGTGGCTGGCCTTAGACAACTAGAATAAAGTTTGATATTTACCTCACTC
>NW_007504190.1:0-257 GCF_000475195.1 Diaphorina citri
GTTGGTTCTTCATTCCCTATAAGTTTATCCTTCAACTCACTATAGGTATATAGTTTTAGAAGAAAATCAAGTCTATATTATGATAGATATTTTATCTCACTATTAAATGAAGTCCTTTTTGCCCATGAACACAGAAAACTGGGTGCTTACATCCAATACTATCGACTTGTGTTATACTGATTCTCCACTTCTCATTTCAGAATACTTATACTTCTCACATACATACTTACTACAACTAATTCATTTCCCTTATAACA
>NW_007504191.1:0-257 GCF_000475195.1 Diaphorina citri
TTGAATGTACAAGTTTCCAATGGATCACTGAAGTTAAACAACAATGTGCATGGTTGGTGTTCGGGTAGGTGACCATAATCTGGGCAATCGTTTGCTGCTGGCTTTTCCCGGTCCCACTCAGGTCGGTGAGATTAATGTGAGGCGGGCAGCTTATCACCGAATGAAGGGTATAACCACCGTGACACTAAAAACGTTAACGACTCTCTAGGAAGTCACCCCTCCAGAATACCATCGTTTCGGAACGTTGCACTGAGAAA
>NW_007504192.1:0-257 GCF_000475195.1 Diaphorina citri
AAAATTCAATCTACCTATCTAAAATCTAACAACAGCAACTAAAGAGAGCAGCAACAGACAGACATGATACACCGACAACTTCCTTTAGATCCTGATGATGACCTAAAATCTAAATAAAATTGTAGATTTGTCTGTCATTGCTTAGAATAGTGATTTTTTTCTCTCTCCCTTATTGTTACTCCATCAAGGATCACAAAAATCACATTAGAAAAAATTCTGTCTGTCTGTCTGTCACGCTGATAGTCCTGTTTTTTCCT
>NW_007504193.1:0-257 GCF_000475195.1 Diaphorina citri
TTTCATCAGGATGACATTCATCAGCTCTTTCTCTCTCTCTCCTCTCTCTCTCTCTCTCTCTCCCTCCCAAAAATTGCGAAAAATTTATTATTTTTTCATCAGCGACATTTATCAGCCTTTCTCTCTCTCTCTCTCTCTATCTATCTTCTCCCCCTCTTTGTCTCTCTTCCTCCCAAAAATTGCGAAAAATTTATTATTTTTTCATCAGCGACATTTATCAGCCTCTCTCTCTCTCTCTCTCTCTCTCTCTCTCTCTC
>NW_007504194.1:0-257 GCF_000475195.1 Diaphorina citri
AAAAACTATCTGTTTGTCTGCGAACAAAAAATAGAATACCGTTCTCTAAATAATATTTCCGAGTGCCTCCAACTGATGCTGATGAGTAGGTTTTAGGCTTGCTCTTAAGTGCCTATTTGTTTCTTCTTCTTCTCCTCCTCCTTCTTCCTCTTCTTCTTCTTTTTCTTTCTCTTCTTCTCGTTCTTCTTCTTCTCCTCCTCCTTCTTCCTCTTCTTCTTCTCCTTCTTCTTTTTCTTTCTCCTATTCTCGTAGTTCTT
>NW_007504195.1:0-257 GCF_000475195.1 Diaphorina citri
ATTAGTGACTAACCTGAGAGGAAAATTGTACGTCACAACTATAATATCTATAAATTTTCATCATAACACGCCATTTCCACCACAAAGTTGGGTGGATAAATTGATAACTTTACGTAATATAGCAATCTGGAAAGGATACACTGTCCACTAAATGGACATTTAACAGATATAAGCTCACTTTTTCCCCGTACTAAAGAGCATTTGACCAAAGTGGTCCATAAATAAGGTAGAGTACAATTAGGTAGACATTTATTTGG
>NW_007504196.1:0-257 GCF_000475195.1 Diaphorina citri
TTAGCAAGCTCGGCTGTTAACAAATTAAGGCTCTTTTGATGTAGAAGGCTTTTTTTCTCAAGTATTTGTGAACATTTCTCAGATTTGGTAACAGACAAGTTTGCAAACAGGCCTAAAATGAAAGCAAACAGCACCCAATTCCAATGATAAGCAGCGTAGAATGCGTTAGACTGCGAGAGCAAAGGGACTTTTCAGTCCTATGCTCATAGTATAAACAAGGTATGTATATTCTATTCAATTCTAGAATAAAAAAGTTC
>NW_007504197.1:0-257 GCF_000475195.1 Diaphorina citri
TACCCACACCTGAATGAAAGAAAAACAGAAATATTAGTTAAAGGAAAAATAATTCACAAATCAAACAGTCCTAGAAAGCTCTATAGGACTATGTATTTTCCTGCTTTTATTCTGTCGATTCCTAATCATAACGATATAAACTTGTGTGTATAGAATCACTATCCCCCTAATGCATTAAATTCCTTGGAAAATTAATCAAACTAAACTGCAGTTTTACTTAGCCAAAATCTCAGCAACCTAAGGGCTCCTTTGCTATT
>NW_007504198.1:0-257 GCF_000475195.1 Diaphorina citri
TCACAGTTATTTGTATCATTCTGTGATCAGAGTGAAATTGTAGGGTGTTTTTAATCTCCGTTTTAATAATATATTCAATGTCATTTGTCAGTATGTAATCGATTTCGTGTAACGTATTTCTCGGTGATTTCCAGGTGTATTTATCTTCTTGTGTACCTTCGAAGTATGTGTTAACTATTTTCATGTTTATCTCGTTGGCAAAGTTCACCAGCATTTCACCTCTATGGTTTCTCGTTCCGATCCCGTGTTCGCCCATA
>NW_007504199.1:0-257 GCF_000475195.1 Diaphorina citri
TTATTCACCTTTTAAAAAATCATTTGAGTAAAGTATTGGTCTATCTTATCAATCTCAGTTTTGAAAAATGTATATTTCCAAGAATATTTAAAGAAACTATAATAGTACCCATTTTTAAAAAAGGTGATGCAAGAGATGTAAGTAATTATAGACCTATATCTCTTACTTCTTGTGTTGGAAAGGTATTTGAAAAAGTATATTACACTAGACTAGAAAACTATGTTGAAGAAAATAAAATAATAAAAAATAATCAATTT
>NW_007504200.1:0-257 GCF_000475195.1 Diaphorina citri
CGTCAAGTAAAAATTGAATTTTCAACCTTTGAAAATAAATTTTCGCTGTTTTGACCTCAGATTTGGATTTTTGAGAACTTTTTATTTCTACGTAGGAAACCGACCTTTCATGCTAAATGTTTGAGCTTTTTATGATATTTTTCCAAATTTGGCTAAAATATGGCAAAATAATACGGCGCCACGGCAATATGGCATTTGAACTTCTCTGCTTATCACTCCTTATCTGATAACGCTATGGAGTGTGTGTTTCTTAAACT
>NW_007504201.1:0-257 GCF_000475195.1 Diaphorina citri
AACAAATATGAGGTATGTTAGGCATCTCCACTATTTTCACATTACAAATATCATTAAGGAGTTCTGGCGTCTCCACTATTTTTCAATCGAAAATATCAGGGAGTTCTGGAATCTCCACTAATTTTCCTATTACAAACTCCACAACTCCACACACTATTACAAACATCAAGGAGTTCTGGTATCTCCATTTTTTCAATCCAAAATATCAGGGAGTTCTGACATCTCCACTATTTTTACTTTCTTTTACATTGGGAATG
>NW_007504202.1:0-257 GCF_000475195.1 Diaphorina citri
AAGAAGAGGGGAAAAAGAAAAAGAAGAGGAAGAAGAAGACGAAGAAAGAAGAGGAAGAAGAAGAGGGGAAAAAGAAGAGGAAGAAGAAGACGAAGAAAGAAGAGGAAGAAGAAGAGGGTAAAAAGAAAAAGAAGAGGAAGAAGAAGACGAAGAAAGAAGAGGAAGAAGAAGAGGGGGAGAAAGAAAAAGAAGAGGAAGAAGAAGACGAAGAAAGAAGAGGAAGAAGAAGAGGGGAAAAAGAAGAACAGGAGGAAAAA
>NW_007504203.1:0-257 GCF_000475195.1 Diaphorina citri
AATGTTCAGATGAGGGTGATATTAATAAAGTATTGAGAAAAAAAAGGAGTAAGCGTTGTGCAATCAGACTGTCGCAGCGATGGACGATGAAACGATAAAAAAAAATGGACGATGAAACGATATGTTGTACCTCCGATGGTGAATCTAACACTGAGTCAAAGATATGTAATATTGTAATTGCAGGGTGTCTACCAGACTGGAAAACCGGGAAAAGTCAGGGAATTTCATGGAGACTGGAAAAGTCAGGGAATTTCACG
>NW_007504204.1:0-257 GCF_000475195.1 Diaphorina citri
GCGTATTTAATATTTTTGATTCTGTCATTCCCAATGTTTACTCCTGGGGTGTTGTTAAGAGCTTCTTCTAGTAATCTCTCAGCGTACAGATTGAAGAGAGCTGGGGACATGCAGCATCCTTGCCTCACACCTCGTCCAATGATCACTTCCTCCGTTTCTTCATCTTCCAATCTAACAATTACTTTTTGATTTTTGTACAGTTCTCTTATCAGGCGTCTATCTTTCCATTTTAATCCAATTTCCTTCAGTATTTTCAT
>NW_007504205.1:0-257 GCF_000475195.1 Diaphorina citri
TATGTACAGAGATCCCTCGTATTACTCTTGGGTCTGACTGCAAGAACTTATTTCATGTGTTAAAAAACTACCACTATCTTGTGTTGTTGTAGGCAGTGTTAGTACTAATGATACCCCAGCTGTAGCGGCCATCCGGTTCATTTGCTCCATAATATCCTTCTCCGTCACCCCAGGCGGTGCTGTGCTGTTATCCACCACATGTTGCACCGGCAAACTGCGGCATATCCGATCCACATGCGGCACAACCGCGCCCACCC
>NW_007504206.1:0-257 GCF_000475195.1 Diaphorina citri
GACACAACTTTGTCACAGGTCTTGTGTAAGACCCTGTATTAGTGCGTACTTGCACTACACGTACAACCCCATCTCTACCAGGAGATACACTAGTGACCAAACCTAGAGGCCAATGCAATGGGGGTGTCAAGTCACTCTTGACGACAACAACCTGACCCACCCGTATAGGATTCTGAGGTGTATTCCACTTGACACGTAACTGAAGATTATTCAGATACTCTGCACTCCACCTTTTCCAATAAGTTTGCACTAGTTTG
>NW_007504207.1:0-257 GCF_000475195.1 Diaphorina citri
GCATAACGTTGCTTAACTTCAGTAATCGAAAACTGGTACATTCAATAAGCTATAGCCGCTGACCAAAATTATCCGGCCCGGAGGGACCAAGAAAACTTTCACGTCAGTATAGCACTCCGCGCAGCGTGCCGATGGTTTTCATCTTGATAAAAGTATGTTTGTGACGTATTATCTGACTCATCGTGTATAGGACTACTCTCGGTGGTCGCTAAATATGAGAGAAATTCTCAGAGGAGAGAAGGGAGAGGGCGAGTTCA
>NW_007504208.1:0-257 GCF_000475195.1 Diaphorina citri
TGTCTTTCATTAAGCTGTGTCCACACATAATGGATCGATAATTTGTCTTTCATTAAGCTGTGTCCACACATAATGGATTCTTCTTCTTCTTCTTCTTCTTCTTCTCAAACACCTTCCTCTTTTTTTTTCTTTTTTGTTTTTGTTTTAAAGACCTCTAAAACTTAACCTCATTATTGTAATATGTGGCACATTGTTTGTTTTAGGGTTGAATGGTAGAGATTGCCTTAGGCAATAATTTCGCCCCTTGCTTGTAATTT
>NW_007504209.1:0-257 GCF_000475195.1 Diaphorina citri
CAGTCAACCAAATCAAAATTCAAGACTGAGTGTAGTGAGTGTGGACAGTGCTACATATGATGATCCCAAAGTTGAACCGACAGATGCCTCGGAAAACTCAAGTACATCCACTTCAGCAGCTCATGCATCTTCAAGTAGTGGTAATGAAAATTAATGTTATGAGTTATCTAGAATCAAAAATACCTAAGGTAAAACACCTACTCACCGTCTTCGTACCGAAAATCGGCATTTTTTTATTTAAGCGCCAAAAATAAGGA
>NW_007504210.1:0-257 GCF_000475195.1 Diaphorina citri
TTTCACGATTTATAATTTCCCCTAACACTGGATCCTTTTTCTTGTTTCATTCCTCATTGAGTCCTTTTCCTTAACCTTCTTCTAACAGCTGTTTTTTTTTTTTTTTTTAATTGGTCCACTCCAAAATATTCGGGTCTTTGTCCTTCATCCACTTCTAACATTGGATCCATGTCTAATATCCATGGAGGTATGAATATAAGTGGAGGAACAGATCCCTATCTCACCTGTACAAATGTTGGAAGACAAAATTTTCGAAA
>NW_007504211.1:0-257 GCF_000475195.1 Diaphorina citri
TAAGTGTTTTAATTTGGTCACTTTCCTTTAGAACCGTTTTTCTTCCATTTGTAAAACTTGAAACTGAGTCTTTTGGACCCAATCTACATAATTATGTTTTTAGTATTTAGAGGTTTTACTTTTTTTCCTCTCCGATTATACTGTTTCAGAGTTTCTTCTATTGACCACTGCTTCATTCCTAAGATGGTCTTTCTGGTTGGTCATTGGTATCTTGAGAACCACTGAAGACCCAACGCTATATTCGCCACACCGAGTCA
>NW_007504212.1:0-257 GCF_000475195.1 Diaphorina citri
TTAATTTACAGCAATGACTTCTTACAAGATCAAATACTCAATGGTTGTAGAGTATGTGAAAGATGAGACCTCTCTCATTAAGATTTCTATTAATTTACAGCAATGACTTCTTACAAAATCAAAACTCGATGGTTGTAGAGTATGTGAAAGATGAGACCTCTCTCATCAAGATTTCTATTATTTACAGCAATGACTTCTTACAAGATCAAATACTCAATGGTTGTAGAGTATGTGAAAGATGAGACCTCTCTCATCAA
>NW_007504213.1:0-257 GCF_000475195.1 Diaphorina citri
TTTCTTTTTAATTGGTTGCTAACTTCACTTTTATTTTTATGAGTGTTGTATTGAAATGAGAGCAAAAACAAGATGGCTGTCTCTTTTTAAACTCTGACTACTCCTAAAATTTGACTCCATCTCAAAACGTTTTTGGATTTGGTTCGCTCTGCCTCTTAGCCATTCATAATAATATAAGCTTTACTTACACTGGTAAGCATTGCTTTGAGTTTGGTGATTTCATCATGGAGTTCGCGTATGATTCTCGTGTTGGGATC
>NW_007504214.1:0-257 GCF_000475195.1 Diaphorina citri
GTATTGCAATCGGTCCAAATTTTCAAAATCGGGAAATGGTTGGAAATATCCGTTTTGGGATCCCCTGATGTCAAAAATTGATTTTTAGCCCATGGTCTGTACGTATGTACTACAGGTTTAAATGGGAAAAGGTTGTATACCTACAAAATATCTCAAGAACGGTTCGTCGTAGAGCGATGAAATTTGGTATGATATACAGGTATGGTCCAAGGATGCGACTGTAACATTTTTGGACACTTTTAAATGATCCCTTATTA
>NW_007504215.1:0-257 GCF_000475195.1 Diaphorina citri
AATCTTCGAGTAAAGGTGTGTCGTGTGTCCAAACATAGTCGACCGGCCGTCGATCGACGAGGAAAATCTATGTTGTCGGGGCAGTGTGGACGGTTGAGTCGACATCGGTCGATGTCGACTCAACGATCCAACATCGACCGGTCGACTATGTGTGGATACACTTATAGGTTCGTTCGTTGAAACATCTTTTATAATTTGATCCCAATGATTATCTCAAGCGGAAAACACTCAATACTGCCATGTTGAAATGGTCATGT
>NW_007504216.1:0-257 GCF_000475195.1 Diaphorina citri
ATGTACCATGATCAACAGCAATCAGAGAGGATTCATGGCTCTTCCAGGCTGTGCCATCAATGTAGCAATAGTTGAAAAATGAAAATGCTTCGGACATTGCTAAAAGAGAGAAAAGGGATGTTTTCTGTCTCTTTGTAGATGTAAATCAGGCATATAACAATGTTGGCCATATGCAGATTAAGAAATCAGTGGACAGAATCCAGGCTCCAGATGTGGTCAAGAAGCTAGTTATTGATTGTCAAATGGGTAATGAGTCA
>NW_007504217.1:0-257 GCF_000475195.1 Diaphorina citri
TGGTGAATCACTGTCAAAGTACATGTGAGTTGATCAATTGATACTCCTTCTCTGAAATAAATCATACAACTCTCAGCCTATCAGAGAGACGCAATTCAGCTGATGCGGGTATCTATGGTTGTACACTATCCAGTTATATAGGGTACCTCGGTCTTCTTCTTTTTCTTTGCCTTTTCCCTTGTACAGACGGGGTTGGAGTTTTTCGTCAGCCTCTCAATCAGCCCTAACTAGGGTGATTGCTTTGGACTGTCATTTGG
>NW_007504218.1:0-257 GCF_000475195.1 Diaphorina citri
GGATAGTGGGAACTTCTTCTTTTTCTATCTTGTTACTTTCTAATTATACTTCAAGTTTCCTATTTTTACTTTCTATTACCAAAGTAATTAGAGAGTATTACTTTCTAAGGTTTTAAAATCTTCTTTTTCTTCCTTATTCGACCTTATTATGTGGATGGGGGGCGAACTTTCAAGTGACCAACTGTAAGAACTGAGGTCTTATCTCTCTGAAATCAGAGGAGGATAGGAGAAAAAGCCACCCGTCTAGGATAGAGTCA
>NW_007504219.1:0-257 GCF_000475195.1 Diaphorina citri
TTCAAATTACACCTTCTCGTGGATGGCAAAATTAATGCATTTTTCACCTTTCACATTACTTCTTACTTTATCAAAAGTATATTTTATTTAAATCAAAATATAAATGTTTTCTAGTCTTTAATACACAGTTACACACAGCACACGTACCTATGCTACCTCAAGTACGCCGTGTTAGTGGAAAAATGAAAAATCTCAATTCGAGTGTTTTCCCTCCAAAAAATACCAACCTCACCCCATCCTATTACCTTACCTACGTA
>NW_007504220.1:0-257 GCF_000475195.1 Diaphorina citri
GCTGGATCGGCGTCAGACGGTGATCCAATCACCCAATCCTTCCAACACCGGAACACCTATTTGAACTCCGATCAACCAGTATAAAAATAATGTCTAAAAAAGAAGCACATCCAGAAAACACATAATAAAATTGATTGTTGATTGAATTGCAACAGGGGCTTTCCTTTCACATTTTCGGCCTCTGGGCCACGAAGTATCCCCCCTCCTCCCTCCCACTGTTAGAGTCCTAAGAGAGGGGAGGTAGCTACTAGTGTCTT
>NW_007504221.1:0-257 GCF_000475195.1 Diaphorina citri
TTGTTTGAACTTTTTATATCAAATGTCTTTCGTTTGAGTCAATTTTTTATGTCGCTGCTTGGATCCGAACCCCAGCCCAATGTTGGAAAGGTCAGAAGGAAACCTCAGACAACCGCTATGGTTTACCAGGTACGGACTGATACGGTTGCCATAGTAACCAGAAATAACAACGTCAGCAACTGTCATAGTACCTATTTAGGTATCTACAAAAGTTTTAATAGAATTCCATTCAGCTTCATTGGAACTTTCCACGAGTT
>NW_007504222.1:0-257 GCF_000475195.1 Diaphorina citri
TCTATCCGATATAGTAGACGAAATGACGGACTTGTTGACAGGGTGTGGTCGGAGCATTTCCAGTGATCAGTCCAACTGTACCAGTCGAAATAGAAACCAAAGCGATTGTAATGAAAATAATGGTAATCCATCTAATTATACCGCCCCAGGGAATGGTATGGTCCAAGGTATCTCTACCTCTAATGGTACAAACCAAAGGAGTAACGCCGCCCAAGGTAATGGTACAAACCAAGATAGTATCCATATCTCTACCCAAG
>NW_007504223.1:0-257 GCF_000475195.1 Diaphorina citri
TTACCAGAGGGCCTTGGTAAATGTAGGAAATCCAATCAGGAACGATTGATACGCATGCGCAGTATCTTTGTTTATCTCATGGTACTCGTTATATAGCAGAAATCAATTTACCATGTGTAAAGAATCATTTGTGTTCTGACGATATGGTCCCTACGGAAAAAATTTCATTGCGTGAGTAGGTATGTTAGGAAAACCTCCCTGTCAGGAGGTCAGGGCTACCAAAGATGTGTCTGCAAAGGCAAATGCAGTACAGATAA
>NW_007504224.1:0-257 GCF_000475195.1 Diaphorina citri
CTCACCCAGGTTGAGTGGGGTTTCAATTCCCGCCCGAATTTTTTTTAAGAGGTCTTTGGGAACTGATACTTACTGCTGGGGTCTTATCGTCCCGAAATCGAAGAGAGAAGGAAGACAGGATAGAAGAAAGCCAGCCGTTCCGAGAATATTGACATCAAACGTCATGATTATTGATATGGGAAGCCTAAAATAATATCCTTTCAACGCCCAAGGACTTTGGGGATTTTGTAGTCTTGTAGGCCCAATGTACAAAATTT
>NW_007504225.1:0-257 GCF_000475195.1 Diaphorina citri
TACCGTTACTTAGGTCGGGTATACACTTTGAGTTTGTCACGTGACATGTGACCAATAGGAAAATGGCATCACGTGTCTGGATTGATTTTCCCAGAGTATATAGCTACAAGCTACATAATTATACTTGTATTATTACCTAGATCTGTACTATCAATCTCTACATATACAATAGCAATATTAACCTAGCAGTATAAACGTTATTGTTGTTGTTTTCAAACGTCGGGAACTTGGCCATTAGGTGTGTGTATTAGTAAATG
>NW_007504226.1:0-257 GCF_000475195.1 Diaphorina citri
GAGAACGAATCTTATCTGTTTAGGAACTTTAGGATAAATTTCGTCCCGGGTAGAACCCTCGATCTATCGCCTAGAAGGGAGATTTGCTATCCTCCTAGTTAACTAGGCTGGCTACTAGCTAGCAACTTATTTAACTTGAGTCCAAATCATCCCACCCAATCCCCTAACGGGGCCTAACGCAATCTCTTCTGTTCCTCAGGACCAGATCACTTATCACCAAGTCAGTCGTATCAAGCTATCCAAGGGTCTGTATCTGG
>NW_007504227.1:0-257 GCF_000475195.1 Diaphorina citri
ATTATCCGTTCAGGATAAAATCCACCTAAGGCAGATGCTAACTAGGCTGACTACGAGTTTGAACGTAAGCAATTGGATTTACAGCATTTTCCTCGCTTCACAGAATTATTCTGCCTTGTCTTCTACGGTCCTCGTTCTTTTATGAAACACAAAACCAATAATTAAATCGCCAACCTAGTTAGTTAGCTTAGTTGGTAGTGCGTCTGCCTCGTAAGCGCTAGGCCGCGGGTTCGATTCCCGCCCGGGGCGGATTTTAT
>NW_007504228.1:0-257 GCF_000475195.1 Diaphorina citri
CAACAGGTAGGTAAGACATCCTCGGTACAGAGCGACATAAATTTCAAGAGATTACTGAGAAACACATACAAGAAGATGTTAAACGCACTCATAAATACCTATCCGATGGGTTGGGTGGAAGAGCATGGGCAAGAGGAGATACTGAAGGGAGAACATGGGCGAGAGGAGAGACTGAAGGTAGAATTTAAGCACTTAAGTAAACAGTGCAGAGGAAGGAACAAACAAAGACTTGCCGAGATGTTGTGGACAAATGCCGG
>NW_007504229.1:0-257 GCF_000475195.1 Diaphorina citri
AATCTCTTCTTTTTCTCCCTCTCTCTCTTTCTCTCTCTCTTCATTTTCCCCTTTCCTTTTCTCTCTCCCTCTCTTTTCTTTGCTTTTCTATTCTCTCTTGCTGTCTTCCTGCCCCACATTTCCTTCTTATCCAATTTTTACTGCTCCCTCTTTCTCTCCTCTTTATCCTTTTCTCTCCAAATCACTCTACAAGAGAGCTTTCTCTTGTAGGTAGAAAGACAGAGACAATGTTGTGTTTACTTATAGTGTCAGTACTG
>NW_007504230.1:0-257 GCF_000475195.1 Diaphorina citri
CTCTCTCTCTCTCTCTCTCTCTCTCTCTCTCTCTCTCTCTCTCTCTCTCTCTCTCTCTCTCCCTATCTGGTGTCTATTTTCTTTCCTCTCTCTCTCTCTCTCTCTCCCCATCTTTCTCTCTCTCATAAACATCACAATCCTTGATAAAATATGGCAAAAAATTTCATTAATAAATAAATAAAAAAATCCTCAGGCCGTTAGTAATATTATTTCGGCACAGGATAGAGTGAGATGGAAAGAGAGGGAGGGAGAGAGGG
>NW_007504231.1:0-257 GCF_000475195.1 Diaphorina citri
GGATAGGAGAAAGCCAGCCATTCCGAAAAAGAAAATTATAACTTCAGGATAAAATCAACCAGGGCGGGAGTCGAACCCACGGCTTAGGTTAGTCACTTCCTTTTTTTGGCTTCACTTTTTTATCGATTACGCATTCTCCACTACCTTCTGTTATCTATGAAAAGTTTCATGTTATGCAGCTTCAGGCTGTGTTTATGAACAGGGCTGAGATGAGCTCGGACGAGGTGAGATAGGATATTGTTTCTACAGTTTTGCAT
>NW_007504232.1:0-257 GCF_000475195.1 Diaphorina citri
TACTTAATAATAAAGAAGATTTGGTGAATTTGACATCTCCACCATTGGATTGTACTGAAGTAATTTTGACATCTCCACCAATGCCAATGGATTGTACTGAAGTAATTTTGTCATCTCCACTTCTTGACTACATTGTGATCTTCATAGGAAATGAGATTTCAGTTTATGATGGGAACAATGAATTGTTGACTGGATCTTCTTACAAGAATACCTAAACAAAACGTGATGACTAAAAAAAAAAAAATATCTCAAAACGC
>NW_007504233.1:0-257 GCF_000475195.1 Diaphorina citri
AATTTAAGTTTCAGAAAAGGAATATCTAATGTTTGTAATTGGCACAATTCTGAGTCCACATTTTGGTTTGCATGAAAGGCAGAATTACAAATGAGATTTGGGATACCACCTAGAGTCCTAGACCGAACTATGCTAGGGGGGAATCACCTAGATAGAAGTATGATCTTACACATTTTCGTTTTATCTTGACAGGCTCTGGAGTTTCGACTCCGCAAACTGGAAGATCTCTCCGAACAAACTCTCTCCACGCTGAGTGT
>NW_007504234.1:0-257 GCF_000475195.1 Diaphorina citri
AATATTTACCTGTGGGATGTTTGATGCTATATGAATCTATGAGGAGGAGGATAGAATGTGGTGTGGTTGGATCTTCTGAACGGAGGCACAGTTCCATTACCTAGATCTAGTTCTAACTCAGGAGGTAATAATTCCTCTTGATTCACAGACACTTGATTAAGACTTGATGAGATTTGATTGATAGATGTCGCCATAGCAACATCAGGCAGTATTTCAGACAAGTGTCCATCACTACAGGAGCTACTCTCACACTCTGG
>NW_007504235.1:0-257 GCF_000475195.1 Diaphorina citri
GGTCGAAGTCCACAGGCCGGATATGAGGCCGTACGTTTCCAGGTTGTTGGGAAATCCGTATTGACTGAAATAGGTATTAAGAATAGGCTGTCAAGGAAAAATCAAAGAGATCCCCTGCTTTCTTTGTCAAAATTAAGACAAACCCCAGCAACTTTTCCTTCTTGTCGAAAGCTACACAATCCTAGAGAAAACGCCCCCGACAAAATCAAAATCCCTACGTGTGAAGACAATTTTCCATGAGAGGAAATTAATTTAAA
>NW_007504236.1:0-257 GCF_000475195.1 Diaphorina citri
AAGAAGAAGAAGAAGAAGAAGAAGAATACGAATACAAAGAAAAAGAAGGAGGAGGAGGAGGAGGAGGAGAAGAAGAAAAGGAATTGAATGATTTTTTTTATTTATTTAACAAATATTTATAATTAACATATCCCAATCCAAAATTAAATTTGTAGAGATGGTTTTTCTTCTTTGGTCGTCTTGGTTCAGACCTCCCATCACTCCAAGGGCGTGCTTTTTAGGGTCGACTTTAAAGCAATCCGATTTCATAATCCTGC
>NW_007504237.1:0-257 GCF_000475195.1 Diaphorina citri
GTGAATTGAATCTTTAAGCCAAGTTTCCGAAAAGATGATCAATTTATAAGAGTTACTACATACAGCGGCATTTGTGGTACCCTGATCTCATAACAAAGGGGGAAATTCAATACCCCTGATCTCATAACAAAGGGGGAAATTCAAAACCCAGCGATCAGCAAAAATCTACAAAACCTATAAAATGGCTCGAAAAATGCTGACAATGGAAAGCAAAGTAATTCACACGTATTGTATTTATTGTGGCAATTTTCCTGTTT
>NW_007504238.1:0-257 GCF_000475195.1 Diaphorina citri
CGCTCTTCCGATCTCATGTGTAGCAGCTGATGCTGTTACAAGTGTATATTGGTGTTCAATTTAAAATATTGGAATGAAGAGATATGTTATATAGGAGTTTAGATTGTAGAGGTATTTTACTAGTGCGATATTCAAATGGTACCCATAATATTTTAAGATAGGTACCTACATATATATTTTTTAGGGGTGACTGTCTGCAAGTCTACATAGTATCCGTGGCTGTAAAAAGTGGCAAGACTGCCAAGTTTTAGACCTGA
>NW_007504239.1:0-257 GCF_000475195.1 Diaphorina citri
ATTAAATCCATTAGAATATAGATAGATAGTCACGTTACAGCAAAAGTTTAAAAATATCAAAGTATTCAAAACTTGAAAGTTCATACAAGGGTTTCATCCCCAGAATTCGAAAGTTTGAAAACAGGTCCCCCCACGATGATCCTTGAGAAAACCTACAGAGTCCATACTGTCATATACCCACCAGTCGTGTCTAACAAAAACGGGATATTGATCCAGATATTCGAACCTGAGGATATTTTGGAACAACTTCTAAACAT
>NW_007504240.1:0-257 GCF_000475195.1 Diaphorina citri
TGTTTTTTCTGGAACACTAAAAATTTATATTTTTACTGGAACATTATTTTGAATAATTTTTTGAATAAGATTTCTTGAGTTGAGTTATTCAATTGGATACAGTTTATTGAAAAATTTTATATTAATAATGAAATTTCATAGGTAAATTTGATAAGAGGAATGTTCTTAGTTTTAGTTTAGGTAAATTAATTTTAGTTTTATTTTATTTTGTATTACAATAGTTGTTAGGGATTTCAACAAAGGTCGATCTCGATGAT
>NW_007504241.1:0-257 GCF_000475195.1 Diaphorina citri
TCAGTGGAATTCACCCATCTTTTTTTTTCCTCCCCCTCCTCCTCCTCCTCCTCCTCCTCCTCCTCCTCCTCGAATCTCACATTTTTTTGCACTTTCCTCTGCTGAAGTTTTTATTTCATTTTTCTCTGGAGTACCTTCACTTATCTTCTAACATAGGAGGACTTTATATTGTATAGGAGAGTACTCTTGATATGGCTGCGATATCGAGGCCTAATAAATAACTATGGGTATTTATAAATTGATATTGTTTACGAGTA
>NW_007504242.1:0-257 GCF_000475195.1 Diaphorina citri
TATATGCTCGAAGCCCTAGCCAGTTTATTTTTATTGTTTATTATTGTTCTGTCTTCTGTGACTTCGTTTTGCATTGGAGATGGAGTGGTAACTTAGGCTGTGTTTATGTACAGGGCTGAGATGAGCTCAGACGAGGTGAGATAGGATATTGTTTCTACAGTTTTGCATTGGAGTGGTAACTTAAGGCTGTGTTTATGAACAGGGCTGAGATGAGCTCGGACGAGGTGAGATAGGATATTGTTTCTACAGTTTTGCAT
>NW_007504243.1:0-257 GCF_000475195.1 Diaphorina citri
GCGACACACTATCAGGTGTACTTATCGTCAGGTCTACCTCATAGTGAGTGGCTGGCCTGGTAAACGGGATGGTGTGGGTTCAGTCCTAACCGAGGTATGGAATTTTATCAAGCAGCGTAAATAAGGGCCTACCACACATCATTACCTTACACATGTCTATTAATAATTAATAACAAAGTTAATTTACCCTTAAAACAAACCTCTTTCCCCGCTTGTTTCAGGGTTGAACACGCTCAAATTTACCCATCTCGAAACGA
>NW_007504244.1:0-257 GCF_000475195.1 Diaphorina citri
TTTGACTGAGTAGGTCGCACATTTCGGGCTGCCGCAACTTTTAAAAACTCTTGCCGCTAAATCAAGGAAACCATATTGGCTATAGGCTTACCTAAATTTGAATTTTTCGAATTTCTTTCATCCCTTTTTTATTAATTTGTTTCTAAACACAATGGTCAATCGACATTGACTGAAATATTTATATCCACTTGTCCAGTCGATTGCTTCAGTTGGCAGAGTTGGCACACCTTAACAGAACTGCACAACGCTTCATAAGA
>NW_007504245.1:0-257 GCF_000475195.1 Diaphorina citri
AATCAATTTGATTGTTATGTTCACAAGAAATGCCCTGATCAATTTTATTGTATGCTTCATCATGACAGGTTTTTAAGATCTTATAATTTGTTTTCCAATCATCAGTTCCTCCAAATATTTCAGCCATTTTGTCAGCTTAGTCTTACGAAATACTTGACAAAGGGTTTTACTGGATCAATATAATGAAAGAGGTGAATTTTTATTACACTTGGCACCTGGAAAAATAACAGCAGTGACCAGTGTTATTATAAGCCTAG
>NW_007504246.1:0-257 GCF_000475195.1 Diaphorina citri
CAGATAAAACTTTGTTTATACAGGCAGGTGAAATAATTGGCTATGGATTGTTTTGAGTGTTGCATCCTTGGCATATTCCAGAGCTGCATACCAAATTTCAAGATTCTAGACTTTCTAGCTCTTAGGTCCGTTTTCGAGATATTTTGTTTATTTCGAGTTTAACTATTTGCCGCAAACAAAAGAAACAGTATGAAGTAGAGACAACATAGCAAGATGTTCTGAAAGTCAGACGTAATATTATATCTCAAACAACAATT
>NW_007504247.1:0-257 GCF_000475195.1 Diaphorina citri
CAGTGGTGCAGTTGTTAACGCGTTGGACTTTGGATCTGGAGGTTGGTGGTTCGAGTCCAAGTCATGTCATGAAATTTACCTAGGTAAAATAATCGGGGAACGATGTTTGTGACAGGCATTTGAATATGCTTAACACAATTAAAATTCCTTTTTTTAACTCAGTCAAAGGTAGAGAGAGGCACAAACCACGCCACACAACATGTTTTTGATGGGGAAGGAAGGTTTTCTGAAGCTTTTATGTAAATGTCACTAGGAAC
>NW_007504248.1:0-257 GCF_000475195.1 Diaphorina citri
TTTTCAGATTAGAAATTCTGAAATAAAGGAGAGCGATTTTCTTTCCGAACGACAAGTGGGAACGGGCCTTTACATCAATAACCTGATAAAGACTTTCATACTCGTAGGTACATTTGTATGATATTATTCGAACTGACTTCACACGAATAGCAAATACGGCAACCATATTGACTATTGATACTGGTGACATCATTCGTGATCCCATCTCGCCTGCACTCATTATGCATTCAGAAAGGACACGTTTACCTTGGCAACAT
>NW_007504249.1:0-257 GCF_000475195.1 Diaphorina citri
AGCTACTCGAGTTAATACGTCGACTGGCGGAGGATGACAAGGATGGAGTCATGGCGGACAAGGTAAGCAACGTCGGGAATGGTGTCTACCATCCAGTTAAGATTTGAGAGAGGGTCTGTAACTTACTTACTTTCCGTGTCCGGTACAAGGTTACCATCTATATCAGTCGCTCCCAGAAGCGTGCGACTTGTACTGCAGGTTTGGTCTAATTGGTCACAGACAAGGAGGTAACTATGTACCAAGGTCTTATCGTCCCG
>NW_007504250.1:0-257 GCF_000475195.1 Diaphorina citri
GTACTAATTGCTCCCATAGTTTTATTTATAAACTTTTTTACATTTTCTGAGAAGCAAAGTCCCGATGTAAAGATGACTCCAAGATAAACGTAACTGGGTACAATTTCTACTGGAATTTGGCGATAGTGGAATTTTAGGTTACTTCTCAGTTTCCCTTTCCTTCTGAATACTACAATCTTGGTTTTTTCTACATTTACTTCCAATTTGTTTAGATTACAATATTCTTCCAAAACATTCAACATTTTTTGAAGTTCTTC
>NW_007504251.1:0-257 GCF_000475195.1 Diaphorina citri
CCTGCCCCCGGCCCCTCAGGGATGGATGCCCCGGATCCGGCCCGGGGACATCGACCTATGGCTTTCGACAAGGTAAGATCTCCGGCCCTGACTTGTTTCCCCTGCCTAGCGCATAATGACCGGTGCCAGCATGGTAGCAGTAGAAGCATAGGTATACGTATATTTGACATAATTATGTATAGGTACCATATGCATATGTCTTGAGAAGGTTCATCAATCTAAAAAACTAAAAATGTACCTAAAGGTTGCATCAAAAG
>NW_007504252.1:0-257 GCF_000475195.1 Diaphorina citri
AGGGGAAGATTCTGTCGCGCCGATTTTAATATTATCTTGCCTTGAAATAAATGAGAGAGAAAGCCATACACATTGTAAGAAGGGAAAGAGAGAGGAAAAATAGAAGCAGAACGGAGAGAGGGCTATTAGGAAGGAAAAGAAATGGAGAGAGAGGGAAGCAGTAAGATATGGAACAAAGCAAGTGAGAGAGAAGGAGGGGGAGAGGGGAAAGAGAAAAAGGGAAAGGGGAGAGAGAGAGAGAGAGAGAGAGAGAGGGA
>NW_007504253.1:0-257 GCF_000475195.1 Diaphorina citri
TAGCAAGAACCGTCAAGCTTTGCTTTGACCCAAACCCATGGCTTAGTAAGAAAAAAAAATAAATAAACAGCAAGAATCAAACCCGTGACCCATGGCTTAGGAAATTGGTAGTTTTCGAAGTTTACTGGGGGTTTTGAACCATTTTGAAACTTTTTATTATCGGAAATTTTTCGCTCAGTCTTACCGTTTTGCCTAAACCATTATGGCAGTCCACCACAACTAAATATTGTTACATTTGGTAATATGCTGGGTAACCT
>NW_007504254.1:0-257 GCF_000475195.1 Diaphorina citri
TTCTGGTTCTAATTGTTTGTAAAACAATGAGAGTGCTTTGTTCTCGAATTTTATTCACAAATTTGTTCATTATAAAACAGGGTATCCAACGTGCAATAAATAAAAAAAATACTGTAAGTTGGGGTATCAGTGGTATCACTCTCCTTGAGGGTAACTTTGTCCACCCTCGTTCCTCCCGTTTTTAAATATGTGAAGGTAAATCTAGACCCTTAAAGGGACAATGATACACAAGGTTATGGGCATTAAGTCCTTTAAAG
>NW_007504255.1:0-257 GCF_000475195.1 Diaphorina citri
AGTACAAGTGCTAAGGGGGTTCTCTCGTTTTCTAGAGCCATACAAGATATGAAAGATAATTGTCTGATGGGAATGCTGATGCACAATATGAGATAGACAATACTGATACTCGACATAAGGTATACAGATACAGAACATCTCCTATGTGGAGTACCTACTAGCATTAGTGGTAATGGTAATGTTATGTTGTGGAAACTATCCCATGTTGAGAGTAAACATAGCGAACTAAAAACGTACCAATGGGGAAATGTTACAAT
>NW_007504256.1:0-257 GCF_000475195.1 Diaphorina citri
TATTATTTAATATTAATTCCCCGGGTCTATAGTTTCATGTTAAAAGGCACTTTGACCTTCTGCGCGTGCGTAGATGCACGAAATACGTCCAAAGAGGGACCAACATGTCAACATAAGACAGTGGATCCGGGGATTCCGGGGACAATGTTTGATTTTATTGATACTGCCTCATAATATTTTGCTTTCTGTTTCAGATTATATGAACTTTGTTCATCACAATATCTCACACCCACACACAACACATTTACATACTTATT
>NW_007504257.1:0-257 GCF_000475195.1 Diaphorina citri
CAACGCCCCGCCAAGTCAACAAAGTTTGACCGCTCTTATGTATGCAACGGGTCGCGTACTTGCGTAGCAAGGTAACCAACAAGGTCTACACTAGACTACAGTTTATTAAACTCTACTTCATTCTACAGGATCAGTTCCACCAATCACAGACCGGTATTCGAGTGATAGCTCTGTGTCCAGGACAGAGATGTGCAAAATGCTTTTGAAAACCAATTTGAAATGCAAAATGTAAAATGCCTCTAGAAAACCAATTTGAA
>NW_007504258.1:0-257 GCF_000475195.1 Diaphorina citri
ACTGGCAGACATACAAAACGTCAACTTACCTTTGTTCTCATCATGCGACAGCTTGGTCTCCAAATCATCAAACTCGCCAAACTTAGTCTGGTCTGCCGTGAATTCACTTTCAGCAATCGCAGCATCTAAAGTTTCCCCAGAATTAGCAGTATCCAAAGTAGTTTCTGTAGTGATTTCTGTAGTTTCGTTAGTTGTTTTTGCAGTTTCGTCAGTAGTTTTGTGGGATTCAAACGCATCCAAGTCCGCCTTTCCATGTG
>NW_007504259.1:0-257 GCF_000475195.1 Diaphorina citri
CTAAGAAAATCAAGAAATATTCAAATAATTAATAAACTTTCATTAAAACACCTTCCACTTTTCTCTTTTTTTTTCTCTGATAAAATAGGCCAAAGTAGGTACAATGGGAATGTGGCCACATCCAGTTGACCTCATAGCTCATACCAAATATGAAGTGAAGCTGGGACCTTTCTCCTCTGTTTCGATTGAAATTTCCCCTCAGTGGTTCCCAAAAGGAAAAAAAATCCGAGATGCACAATGGCAAAAAACACAAGAAA
>NW_007504260.1:0-257 GCF_000475195.1 Diaphorina citri
CAATCTGATTGGTTCCTTCATTTTGGGTTGATGACTCATTGCTGTCACATTGATCTGGATGAACTATAGAGCATTGAATAATATCATAAACCCGTCTTATATGATATCATATTCTATTGACACCTTCCCACTAGTGCCTGGTTAGGTAACCAATCGATTTTGAATATTGTTAACTCCTACAATCTGATTGGTTCCTTCATTTTGGGTTGATGACTCATTGCTGTCACATTGATCTGGATGAACTATAGAGCATTGAA
>NW_007504261.1:0-257 GCF_000475195.1 Diaphorina citri
GGTATCCTCCCTGGGGATAGTTCATCTTGGACATTTCATTCGCTGCCCCCAACTAGGGAGGGAAAGAATGTTAGAGGGGGCGAATGTAGAGGGAGGGAAAAAGGAGGGAGAGAACGTAGACTAGAGGAAAAAAGGGAGAGAACGTAGATTGGAGGGAAAAAGATATAGATAATGTAGATATAGGAAAAAAAGAGGGAAAGAATGTAGATTGGAGGGAAATGTAGAGGGAGAGAATGAAGATTCGAGGGAAAAAGAGA
>NW_007504262.1:0-257 GCF_000475195.1 Diaphorina citri
TGCAAATATTTCTACGGGTTACTTTCTGATGTTCTTGTGCTGGCCTAGCACCTAAATGAGAAGTATTGTGTCTCTTCTCGCCCATCTGATGAGAGGCAATTTTTTTTCCAAAAAGAAAAATTGGTACACGTCAACCTAGGTATAGGTACCCGGTACTCATTATGATGGTGGGGGGGGGATTGAACCCGGATACCCAAGGGGTACGCGGGCGAAAAAAGGTTGGGAACTGCTGCCTTAGACGATGAGTTGGCTTCCCA
>NW_007504263.1:0-257 GCF_000475195.1 Diaphorina citri
TAATTCATGACAAGCGCCAAATTTGAATTCATTTTATCCTTCCTTCTACCATCCTTTCTTTTATCACTCTATTTTTTTTCCTAACCAAAAGATGAAGACAGGAAACATTATGTTTTTCATTTGTTTCTGCTCTGTCTCAGGAGCATATTATTTGCCTCTTCACGCTTCTGTTCGGTGTGTCTAACTGGAATTCTTTGTCCTGTGCGAATTGGACTGAAAAGTTGGACTGGGCAAAGAGACTTTTCAGTCATATTTGG
>NW_007504264.1:0-257 GCF_000475195.1 Diaphorina citri
CGTCGATCGAAGAGGTGGATCAATGGTGTCGAGGCAGTGTGGAGTCAGTCGACATAGATCAACGGCCGGTCGACTGTGTGTGTGTGGATACACCTTTATATCAACTATGGTACAAAATCGGTAAAAAGAAGAAGAACTTGATTGACAAAAAATCATTTGTTTACTGCATTTTCTGTTGGAATAGATAATTTATGTCACACACATGGTCAAGGCAGCATGTTTAGCGACACTGTGTTGTACCTTTTACAAACACATGA
>NW_007504265.1:0-257 GCF_000475195.1 Diaphorina citri
GTACTCAAATATGTCATTAAAATTAAATTTAAATAAGTCTAGTTACATGACATTTTCTATTACTGAGACAGGACAACCGACAAACTCTCGACTTGTCATACAAGACCCACTAAACAACACTTCGACTGAACTAACAAAGACTACACATACTAGGTACTTAGGAATCACTATAGACCAACATATGAAATGGACCCAACATATCAACATACTGAATAACAAACTTCGCCACCTCATGTATGTTTTCAATCAATTGAGAA
>NW_007504266.1:0-257 GCF_000475195.1 Diaphorina citri
AAAAAGTACTGAAGCGAATACAAAAAGGACTGGAAGAGGAAAAAAGAAGATGGACAACGAAGAATAGTACAAGAAGAGGAGACAAGACGAACAGAATAAATAATAATAGAAAGAAGAGAAGAGGGAGAGGAGTGGAGGGAGAAGACGAGAAAAGAGAAGAGAAAGAGTAAAAGGGGGGGTAGGAAAAAAGATAACAAAGTATACAGAAAACTCTGAAAAGGGGTAGGAAAGAGTTTACTAGAGAAAAGAGGAATATA
>NW_007504267.1:0-257 GCF_000475195.1 Diaphorina citri
GTGGAAATTTTGGAACCATTTCGCTTCACACTCTGATTTGAATTACTGGATGTTAGTTACTGATGCTTGGTGTTATATTGAGAGTAGTGGTGTAGCCTTGGTTTTGATGGGTCCTATCTTTGTTAGGCCAGCCACTCACTATCAGGTAGACCTGACGACAGGTACTCGTACACCTGATCAGGTATACCTGACAGGTCTACCTGATAGTGAGTGGCTAGCCCTATGTTTTCTATCAGGCGTACAAATTTCCCTGCTGC
>NW_007504268.1:0-257 GCF_000475195.1 Diaphorina citri
TTTTTTTTTTTTTTTTTTTTTTTTGATGAGTGTTTCATCGCCGTTTTTATTTTGTAGCAATGAAACAACTGCTACATTAGACGTATGTGGTATGCACTGAGAGAAAAAAAAATGTGACAGTTTAGGGTGGAAGAACTCTATTATTGGGTTACTTCAGCCTAGTGGGAGTGCTATATTATAGTGTCGAGCTTCCCGATATAGAGTTCAATATAAGAGTGCCGGAACCCAGTCACCCGATCAGGCTGTCGGTACCCTAG
>NW_007504269.1:0-257 GCF_000475195.1 Diaphorina citri
AATTTGATATATAGGTCGACCAGGTTTGGATAAGTCCTTCTATGGGGACAGACAGACGACACCGAAGCGAATACAATATCCGTCCACTATACCTTTTATTAGTAGTAATAATAAAGGAAGGACGGACTAAAAATGAAGTAAATGAATAAATTGACGTAACAAACTACACTGTTTTATTTGTTTGTGTCTGACGCCAATATTGTGTCTGCCCCTCTCTGCCCCTGAAAGTGCACTATAAAACTGATATTGGAGTTTGT
>NW_007504270.1:0-257 GCF_000475195.1 Diaphorina citri
AAGGTAGGTAATTGCATGATTTTATTTGCTCCATATTCTATGTATAATTTTTCATACCACCATGTTCAGCTAATAATAATTATTATCTCACCCCATCTCTCCATCACTGAGGGTGTTTTCCTTGTTCTCCCCTTTGGTGTTCTTATTTTTTGCCGATTTAATTCCAATTATTCACAAACATCGAGAATCTTGAAGGATATTTTTCTCATGTCTCAAAAATCTACATTCAAATCTTTCTAACTTTTAGTCAAATATGT
>NW_007504271.1:0-257 GCF_000475195.1 Diaphorina citri
GCTAAGGGGGAAAAAAATTAATGTACAAAGTGGGAGATTTTATCTACTGAAAACTTCTGGCTCCGTCCCTACCTCCCTACTACCCTGTTTATCTACCTCCCTCCCTATCAGGGCTGTTCTCAGGGGGGTCTATCCGGCCCCATTTGACCCGGACGCATTCGGGCCTGAGATCCTTTTAATTATCAGGTCAACATTTAGCTAAAACTAGGTACCTGTAGCCTGTTTTTTTTTTTTTTTTTTTTTTTTTTTTTTTTTTT
>NW_007504272.1:0-257 GCF_000475195.1 Diaphorina citri
AGGAGGGAAGAGAGAGAGAGAGAGAGAGAGAGAGAGAGAGAGACGAAATTGAGAAAAAAGAGAGAGAAAAAAAAAGAAGGAACATAAAAATTAAAAGAGAGAGAGAGAAAAAAAAAGGTTCTGTCATAGACATTCACGAGAGAGAGAGAGAGCGAGAGAGAGAGAGAGAGAGCGCTGGAGGGTGACATGAGAGTGAGATAGATAGAAAAGGAGGAGGAGGGGAAGGAGGGAGAAAGGGGAGGGGGAGTCAGGCTCAA
>NW_007504273.1:0-257 GCF_000475195.1 Diaphorina citri
GTTTTTTAACGTCTATCAGATAGGGGACAGTCCATAATCCACTCCAGTCAAGTGAAGACCATGTCGAGAAATATGTATCTATTTCTTTTGATTACCTAAGTTCGATATAAAAAGTAAGCACAGCACAAAAGAATGACGTTTCCTTTTATAATACGAGTAACAATAACCAAACTGAGTTTTCAATAAACGTAAAACTTTCTAATGTCGAGAACCTCTGAAATGATAGTAAATAACAATTATCACAATATTGCGTGCAA
>NW_007504274.1:0-257 GCF_000475195.1 Diaphorina citri
TGTTATCCTCCCTCTTCCTTCCTTACCTCCCCCCCCCCAAATTTTGTCTCCCCTTTTCTTCTTCCCCTGCTTTCTCCCTTTCCTCCTTTGTTATCTGAGAGGTTTTATCTACAAAATGTATCCACATTAAACACGAAAAAAGAAAGAACATAAAGAAGAAGAAAAAGAAAAAGAAAAACAAGGAGGAGGAGGAGGAGGAGGAGAAGAAGAAGAAGAAGAAGAAGAAGAAGAAGAAGAAGAAGAAGAAGAAGAAGAAG
>NW_007504275.1:0-257 GCF_000475195.1 Diaphorina citri
AATTGGTTTTATTTACAATCTACAATTTAGTTAAGAACAAGTTGTAATAAGTAAATCAGAGGGTAGAATAATTGACATGATGGAGAAGATTCCCAGTGGAATCACTCCAGTATTATTTGCTACATACAAATCCTGTAGTTGTAGTAGGGTTGGAATGCAATTCAACCACCTAGTGTGCAACTCGCCCAAGCCCAAGATTTAGATGAAAAAACAGTGTCCATAGCATAAGTGCTAACAAAACCTGCCTAGGATCCTAG
>NW_007504276.1:0-257 GCF_000475195.1 Diaphorina citri
CGATCTTACCTTGTATTCCAATTCGAGTTGCCCTAGTTGATCGTGATTGGCAATATTCAGCATTGATATCATTACAAAGTATTGGATATTTTGATTTTTATGACTATGACGTCATGTCGATTATTATTTCAATATCAAATTTAATGACTTGCTGTGATCTCATTTTTAGTGGCGAATCGTTGAGAAAGATCACTTGTTGCATCAAATCTTGTGTGTATTATAAGACCCAACATGCTACGACACAGACCACACGAGTC
>NW_007504277.1:0-257 GCF_000475195.1 Diaphorina citri
TTGCCTGGGAGAGAAAACATTGGGAAATATGAAAATGAGTTTTTATAGCAAGAAGATTTCTAGTGAGACCCCAAAAACGCAACCCTAACACAAATTTTTGACTTCAGGACATCCCTGAAGGGAATTCAGTTTTTTTTTATGATTTTAAATGTTCTAAGCATACTTTAATAAATGCTAGCCATAATGTTGTACCCCTCTTTAACACACCATGATAAATTTTATGATTTGACTTGACTTGAACCATTAAACTGCACATC
>NW_007504278.1:0-257 GCF_000475195.1 Diaphorina citri
ACTGCTTATCTGGATAAGGATACGGATTTAGATTACGCTCGAATTGTGAAGGGCAGATTAGAGAGAACTACATTGGGTGAGTATTTGGGGAAACCATTATGAGAAAGAAAAATAGTAATAGAAAGTAAAAATGTACTCTTATTTTGATCGTAAATATTTGGACAGATTGTTTTCTGGTGTTCTCTTGTGTTAACCCAGCTCTGTGCTTGGAGTTCGGGTGCACTCAGCCTCGTGAGGACAATTGAGTAGCTACTTTA
>NW_007504279.1:0-257 GCF_000475195.1 Diaphorina citri
CAGGAGAAGAAAAGAACTCATTTATTTCATGAATTTTAAGAGTTTTTTCCTCCTTTTTCGATGATAATGAAAGTTGTGGATTATTTTGTTGAAATGGTGATTCCTAGAGCCCGAAAATTCACTTTGAATAACTGTCTGATTGAAGTGAAACCTGAGGTTTTTTCCAATATGACAAAGGCACAATAATCAAACTTGTAGCACGGTTTTTTTGGAATTTCGTCACACTGTTTACACTAATCTGTAGAGAATTGCATCAG
>NW_007504280.1:0-257 GCF_000475195.1 Diaphorina citri
TTAGATCAACATTGATTTCAAAGGCTTTCAGATTTTAAACTAGGCGTCCGGCCTCCGCTTAGTTCAAACGGCCGACCGCGGCTAAAAAAAAATCACTTAAAATCATGTCAATCCCTAAATAATTAAAAATCAAAACGTTTTTCGATATTTTGAGTAGTTATCGAGAAATCCAGGTCCAAGTGACACTTTATTCGCACCCTGTATACAAAGCTTGTATTTTATACCGACAGGGGGACATCCTGTATTTTATGTTTTAT
>NW_007504281.1:0-257 GCF_000475195.1 Diaphorina citri
TAACAAAAATCCGAATCCTACTTTCCAAAACAATCGCCAATTCTACCAAAAGCCGAATGTACCTTCAGTGCCTACACCAATGTCAGGCGTACAAACTATAAGGCATCAGCAACATAATCTGGAGTTGGAACAAATGGATACAGATTATGATCCTTACGAACAACAAGAAGATTACCTAGAAGAAAATCAAGAGTACTATGGTTCAGATGAAGAGGCAAATTTTATCGATCAGCCTCCGGACAATACCAAGAACTGAC
>NW_007504282.1:0-257 GCF_000475195.1 Diaphorina citri
AGCCCCTTGATCCACAAGCCCCCCCCCCCCCCCTTCGCTCACTGAAACATCTTGAAGTAATGAAGCTACTCTTGACTCATCCATTTATATATTTGTATTTTTACTCTTCGTTTTCGCCAACGTTCATATCACGTTGAATACACCAGTTCTCGTCCGATCACTGAAGTTAAGCAACGTTGAGGCCCGGCGCACATTGAGACACAGCTACGCAGCACAGTCACGCAGCACAGCAAAGCAGTTTTTGTAAACCATTGGAT
>NW_007504283.1:0-257 GCF_000475195.1 Diaphorina citri
CGAAAATGCCGCCCTTGATGTCAAGGTAAAGAAAATGATATAGGCAGGTAGGTAGTAGATGCTAGATACCGTTGAGAAAATCTACGTAGGTACTTATCAAGCCGGGAAATTTTCAAAAAAGCCCGCCAGGGAAAAGGAATGAAACCCACCCAAAGTTCATACAAAGTCACATGGCTAACGAAATAAAAGTAAATACAAAGAACCTTTTTTTATCATCATGATGAATATTATTATCTTTTAATCTGAACTTACAGTAA
>NW_007504284.1:0-257 GCF_000475195.1 Diaphorina citri
AGGTACATATGTAGGTACTGATTTTCTCTAATCACGATCGAATAAACTACGGGCTAAAAAATTCCCGGAGGGACGGGCGCAGCTTGTTCATCCCCTTCCTTTTACTTCCCCTAATCCCAAAGCAAGGACGGGGTTGTTTCTCTCCTCAATTTATCATATTTTAATTTGAAAGAAGAGAGGAATGAGGAGGGTGAATGGCTTTTTTTGTAATTTTTATACAATTTTCTAACAAGTTAAATATTCCCTCGTCGTTCGCA
>NW_007504285.1:0-257 GCF_000475195.1 Diaphorina citri
GGATAAAACATTTTCAAAAAATAAAATTAAATAAAAAATAAAACAAATGAGTATCTAATGATTGATTAATATGAACACAAACACATTGCAAGTAACATCTCAGGCCTCTAGGATTTAGATCAAATGCAAGCAAAAAACAACGCAGGAATCAGAATAGAATACCTTGTTTATATTACCTGCATAGGACTGAAAAGTCCCTTTAAACTGACAGTCTAAACAAGGTAATAAATGAAAAGTCCCTTTAAACTGACAGTCTA
>NW_007504286.1:0-257 GCF_000475195.1 Diaphorina citri
CCCGGGCGGGAATCGAACCCGCGGCCTAGCGCTTACAAGGCAGACGCACTACCAACTAAGCTAAGTAGGCTGGCAAACAGTAATTTCAGATCAGAAAATAATTAGGTATGAGCAATTCTGCTCGACAGAGAAGGTTGCTCAACAAGTAGGTGTTGCCAGCAACAAAATTCTGGTAAAACACTGCTTGTTTACCAGCCACTCATCTCACGTTGTCAGTGAAAGACTTGTTTCCAGTCTGGAGTCATGTTGGTGGTCCC
>NW_007504287.1:0-257 GCF_000475195.1 Diaphorina citri
GTTGAGGCTTCCCAAACATTTTACACGTTATATCTAGGATCCTAGGTGCATTTCTCACAGCTGAATCATCACTAATATCAGAACACCAACAATATCTATTCTTACATAGATTAGTTTCTACATTAACCATTTGGCAAGACTATTTGATGAGACCATTTGGCACACTGATAACATCTCTAGTCACATTGTGATTGGTGGAATCAGACATTACCAGGTCTAGTCTGTCCCATGATTCATGCTTTGTTTTCTATGACCTT
>NW_007504288.1:0-257 GCF_000475195.1 Diaphorina citri
GCCCAAATGTGAGGGGGGAAACGACTGATAGGTACTATCTACATAATTTTCTAACACATAATCACAAAATTCAACAATAATTGCAGCTTTCTCTGATGGCTGAAGAGCCATTATATCCTCAACAAAGCATTCTTCAACTTGTTGTGCTAGAAATGGAAGACCAAAGAACAGTTTTAGAGATGAACCCATTTCACTGTTGTTATCCCCATATAACGGAGCCAACCCAAGACTTTGAATTTTCCTGAACCAGACTTGGC
>NW_007504289.1:0-257 GCF_000475195.1 Diaphorina citri
AGGAATAAAGGTCTAGAACAATGCCATTCAAAGGCGAATCTCTAGAAAAAGGTGGGAAAAATAAAACAAGCTGGTTGTCTTTTCCCTCTAATTGTTTCAAGTACTTTGGTAAATTTCAAATTTATATGTTCCATGCAATATGTGCAGGTAGGTTTACCAAAAATGTAAATTTATAATGTAGGTAACAGTTAGGCATTTATGTATATACCAACCATTGTAACAAAATTTATTTAAATACAAAAATCTATTAATTCAAT
>NW_007504290.1:0-257 GCF_000475195.1 Diaphorina citri
GTGCTGTGATTGGACAATGGGCACCATCCCCCTGGTTGAGTCCGTGCTAGACGAGCGAAATCTGGCAACACTGTGTCTGTATGTTTTTCTCTGTGCAGTGTGCTATGTTGCCGCCTTCTCCTCGAATCGCACGCACAGTGTCGCGCTCATCATGGTGAGTTATTACTTTCTATTACCTCTTTTTATTTTAAACCTCACTGTATAACCGCTGAGGTTTTTAGTGACGGGGGTAGCTTGAGTAGAACAAATATTTCACA
>NW_007504291.1:0-257 GCF_000475195.1 Diaphorina citri
CTTGAGACCATAAAGTAAATAAATAAGTAGGTATACAACGAACAGGGTGACCAAAAATAACTGTACCTATACAGTATGCTATAACTTCTGTATTCTATAGGCCCATAGGAACAAACTTTGAACATGAACGCTATTTGCTATTATTTTTGTACTTTTCTTTTGTGTTTAACCTAACCCTATAATAACACTGGTCACTAATCAAATAGTGAAAACTTTTTTTTTGCGTTTTCCATTGACATTCCATTGACGTATGTAAC
>NW_007504292.1:0-257 GCF_000475195.1 Diaphorina citri
TTTTTTAGTTCTCAAGAATTTCTTTTCGTGGAAAAACGTGAGGTGACTATGTCGGAATTCCCTCACCTGATCATGATACATCCACATATAGCATAATGCTGCAAAATACCTATGTAAATAGTAAAAATTAAATAAATAATGTACTGTAAATGGCTCTCTCCCTCCTCTTTTATATTATTCCCGTAAATATCGCTTTCGAATAGACATAAAATCAACAAAATAAGAAATTCTTCAAACTCAGCACATTGCATACCTAC
>NW_007504293.1:0-257 GCF_000475195.1 Diaphorina citri
TAAGCTTTGAATAGCTTGTGTATGTGAAAATGGAATTTTGTGTGTGTATGTGTGTTTACATAGGGATTACATGGAAGTTAAGTTGCACACATAAATACGTATAGATAGATGCAATTCACAGAGTATACAAATAGAAAGAGGGTTATACTGGGAATGCATGCGAGATTGTGCACCAAGCTCAAAATGCAGCTCATATTTTCTTGAGGAAATTCCGAAATCGTCGCTGCTGAGAGGAAACATCACATCTTGATGCCATA
>NW_007504294.1:0-257 GCF_000475195.1 Diaphorina citri
AGGCTTACACGCCAGAGGTCACGGGTCGAAGTTATTTTGACTCTTTGCTTGGAGTACACTCAGCCTCGTGAGGACAATAGATCAATTGCGCTTACTTGGGTGACGTTTCAAAGTCATAGAGCAGGAAAAATGAGGACCAACGGAATTTTTTTCTTTTTCTTCTACGACTTTTAGATACCTACCGAGATGAATCGATTTAAAAAATACCGGTAAATCGTGAACTTTGACGTCACGGCATACGCTCCCGTAGGCGATGA
>NW_007504295.1:0-257 GCF_000475195.1 Diaphorina citri
GTATTTAGTGGCGTAGCACAGCGTACTCAACAACTGCAGTAGAAACACAACCTGAATCAGACCGAAGCTCAAACGCTCCACGACCTGGAATAAAATAGAATAGATTTTTTTCTTTCTTTCCTTTCAAACCCTTTATTACTACGGAAAGTATCTCGTTCGAGCCGATTAACGAGGTTTGACAGAGGGAACTGTAACTGCTAAGGTCTTATCGTCCCGAAAGTGGAGAGAGAAGAGGAAGACAGGATAGGAGAAAGCCA
>NW_007504296.1:0-257 GCF_000475195.1 Diaphorina citri
GGCACTAAAAACTGACCGTCGAAAATTTGACCCGATTACATTACTTTCCTTCCTATAGGATAAGGAAAGTAAAAAGGGACGACGACAGTACGGAATAAAGAAATGGGATAAGGGAGGAGGAAGAAGAGAGGGAGAACAATTGAGCAAATAGAAATACTAAAAAGCTCATTCCGTGGTGAGAAGATCCCACTGGGCGTTGGGATTCTTGGAATAGAATTCAACCTAAATTCCCCTTTTTAATTCGGGTTTGATCTAAA
>NW_007504297.1:0-257 GCF_000475195.1 Diaphorina citri
ATTAGGACTGATGGCGTATGAATGGTGAATGTGAGGTTTAATAAGGAGAGCAAGAGCGTGCTTCAAATATTAACAACGGATGTGTCCTAAGTCTCATCCAGAACTACTGTGCCACTCAACAAGTAAAATAACTTGAGAGCTCTCTGAAGTTTCGTCCACACCAGATTTATTGACCGAAAAAAGAGAGGCCTGCGTTTTAACTCGACAGTTTTGTACTGGTTTAGTATGAAGTAACAGCTTAATGAAGGAATGTAGAG
>NW_007504298.1:0-257 GCF_000475195.1 Diaphorina citri
CGACGCAGTCCATTCTTTCAAAGTTTTCTCTTTTTTTTAATTCGTAGTTTCAAAAGAACTTTTTCTCCTCCTTTTTGTGGAGGAGGAGGAGAAGAAGAAGAAGGAAGAGAAAGCAAAGGAGGAGAAGGAGAAGAAAAGGCGGTGTCTCCTCTATCATAAAGGTGTGTCCACACATGGTCGACTATGTGTGGTCTCGTCGATCGACGATGTGAATCTTTGTTGTCGAGGCAATGTAATGTCGATCGACGGCCGGTCGA
>NW_007504299.1:0-257 GCF_000475195.1 Diaphorina citri
ATTTCACCTTTTTCCCTAATGATGTTCTAATTTCCGTATTGAATACATCATACCTTCTCAATTCCCATTCGCTCCAGTTCTCTCCCTTCCCAGAGGAATGAGTATGGGGAAGGACATAACAGAGTGCAAGAGGATACAAAATGCATGCCTGTTTAGTCCCTTCTCTTAGTTTCTGGGATTGGGAACAATAATCTCTGAAGAGCAAAATTACTTTCCTTCCTATAGGATAAGGAAAGTAAAAAAGGACACCCGTGAAA
>NW_007504300.1:0-257 GCF_000475195.1 Diaphorina citri
GTTTGACAACCGGATTGTAGATAAGATGGTGACAGATAAGAAGTTTCGGAATGAATTGCTCAAACAATATCAGGATGATAGGAAGAAACGAGAGGAGAAGAAGATGGAAAAGATAGCGGAGGCCAAGAAGAAAATAGGTGAGTAGCCAAATACCGATAACATGAACTAACACATCACATTGATAAACATCTTAATGTAAGGAGAAGATCATGTCGTAGACAGAGAGAACTGTTTTTACCTCCTTCCTCTACAATGAA
>NW_007504301.1:0-257 GCF_000475195.1 Diaphorina citri
TCTAATGCATATTAGGTGATTCAATTATAAAATATTGTCCAATAGGCCCCTACTTGAAAATCATTCCTAACTCAAGTTGATACCTAGATAAAATTAAAAACATATGAGTGGATTGTAGAGTCAGATTTGAAAATTATCTCCAGATGTATACATTTATTGTTTTTAAGGAATTTATTTTTTTTGTGTTCCAAGCACAGAAAAAAAAGGAATAAGAAATATGGTGCTTTAAGGAATTTAAGGGCTAAGGCTAAAAGTAG
>NW_007504302.1:0-257 GCF_000475195.1 Diaphorina citri
ATCTCAGGGGCGAAGGATTCAAATTGAATTGCTATTCAGTAAAATGTAGGTAGAACTAAAAAAAAAAAGCTGCGATCCCAAATTATAAATAAGAAATGTCCTTTAAGTGTTGAATATTGTTATTCTTGTTGTGTCTCTCACATACCTAGTATGTAACTAGGAAAAAAAATCAAATTTTCTCCTCCCAAGAGAAAAATTCGCCGCAAAATCAGTCCCGTCCAGGGAATCGAACCCAGGACCTTGTGCTTCTGCCCCTG
>NW_007504303.1:0-257 GCF_000475195.1 Diaphorina citri
CTATTTAGATCCTAGAATATAAAAATATACAGCAAACTCAAGGCGATATCGAAAGGACAGAGTCAATTTAGAAACGAAATGAAAATGAACCTGAAGACAGTATAAAGTTTCATCGTTGTAATCACCCACATTTAATTTTTATTCTCATCCCACCCGACATTGATAGATAATAGTTTAGGTTTAGGAGAAGAGAGAGTGAGAGCCAATCAACTGACTGACATACATACGTAAAAATGGATTGGAGTAGAAAAGAGAGG
>NW_007504304.1:0-257 GCF_000475195.1 Diaphorina citri
TGTTTGAGAGGTGAGAAACGTCCCCAGACAACTGACTTGTTGTACAGGGTCATTCAGTGAATTATCATGAATAAAAAATAAAATAATAAACAAATCATAAGTCGATCATTTTCAAAGATTCTGTGGAGGATTCAAAGAAATACTTATGGTGGAATTCACCAATGACTTGATAAGAGATTTCACTAATGGGAGAATATTAAATGATCCAAAAAGGAGTTTTCAAACAGGAGTTTTTAAAGACTCCTCCTTTTTTAATT
>NW_007504305.1:0-257 GCF_000475195.1 Diaphorina citri
GACACTGGAAGAGACTAGGTAGGTGGGAAACCCAATAAAGCGATTACTGCATAATATGTAGGTAGATAATCTCACTTAACTGATCAAAAATTAACAGCTTATTTAGATCTTGGACTTCAAGGTCGTAGAATGTTAAAAAAAAAGTTTTAGACGTTGCCATGGGACAGGCTTAACATTGGAAAGCCATCACTACAGCTCCAACTGATTACTTCGTCAATAATTCAACCTTTCTATTAGGGAAACAGGAAACCCACATA
>NW_007504306.1:0-257 GCF_000475195.1 Diaphorina citri
CCATACCTACCTTACTCTTTTGATATAGGATGAGAACTTAGCTACGGATTACTTACTAGTAATAGGAAGTACCTACACGTAACCAAATTCTGAAGTATAGGTACATATAGGTTTCTACCTACATAAATTTTATTTTACACTGTACATCCTTAATGCATGGCGGTTCATGTCACTCATCTATTTAGTGGTCTTGCTTGGCGTAGCTTAACAAAAACGAACCGGAAAATAGCCTATAACCTTCACGGGAGTGCAAGCAA
>NW_007504307.1:0-257 GCF_000475195.1 Diaphorina citri
GTTCCTCGTAAAAAGACCTTTAATTTGATATATAGGTCGACCAGGTTTGGATAAGTCCTTCTATGGGGTCAGACAGACTGACAAACAGACGACACCGAAGCGAATACAATAGCCCGTCCACTATACCTTTTTTATTACTATTGTAACAATAAAGGAAGGACGGGCTCAAAAGAGAAAGAAGAGAGAGAGAGATAGGACGGAGAACTAGGTTTGGAGGAATGAGGGATAGAGAGATGGAGAATGAGAGAAAGAGATAG
>NW_007504308.1:0-257 GCF_000475195.1 Diaphorina citri
GTCGCGGGTCCAATTCCCGCCCGGGGCGGAGTTTATCCTGAGGGGATAAGATTTGTTCTCGGAACGACTGGCTTTGTCCTATCCTGTCTTCCTTCTATCTTCGATTTCAGAACGATAAGACCTTTCGAGGCAAATTTTCAAAAAATAAGGTTCGTTTTCGGCTGGCTTTCTCCTATCCCGTCTTCATCTCTTAGATTTCTGGACCATATGACAGAGGGAACAGTCCCCTCTGTCAAAATTCTTCAAAGTCATTTTCC
>NW_007504309.1:0-257 GCF_000475195.1 Diaphorina citri
TTCAATCGTTGAGTTCTATGAAAAGTCCAAGCCGTTGAAAAGTTATCTTGTTATTTCCTGGGTTTTCCTTATGAATCATAGAAAACTTTAACTCACACACAAACAGACCAGGCAACACACTTACCACAATATTAAAATCTTAATTTTCCTGAGATCCAAGGAAGATAACGAAGAAAAAGCCTATTCAGACAAATCGTCTACACATTACATGACTAGAGTGTCGTAGAGCAGACTGTAAAAACAATAGACAGTAGGGT
>NW_007504310.1:0-257 GCF_000475195.1 Diaphorina citri
CATGATCCTTTTATTTAGGAAGGTATAAAAGGAACCCCTAAGAACGGTCCAACGGCCCAACCTTACTCTGAAAGGTACTTCCATGTCAACTTTCAATTTGTGTTTGTACCTATACCTAGTTTCCTCTGGGTGGTAAGTACCTAAGTACACTTTGTACTTTTTGTTTTCAACTTGAGGCGTAGGTACTGAAATGTGCATAATTTAATTTACTTAGTGCAGTATTGCAGTAACAAAGTAGTTATGCTAGGTGAAACTAT
>NW_007504311.1:0-257 GCF_000475195.1 Diaphorina citri
AGTCATGAAAACACGTCACTTGAACTCGCCAACAAAGGCCATTTTCATGAAAACTTATCCCTCAATAGCAAAGAATCATGTCAACATATTGAACGTCATCCAAACGTAAAAGAAACTCACTTTGAAGAGGCTGCCAAACCTGAAGAGCATTTCATCGAGCAGAACACAAGGAGAACTATTATCAAAGAAACAAATCCTTGTGCCGAACTAGACAAGAGTACTGACCATGACAAATGTGAAGAGTTCATCCAATATGA
>NW_007504312.1:0-257 GCF_000475195.1 Diaphorina citri
TTGGACATAATACATAGACTACCTAAAATACATATCTAATGTGGGGTAAATTATTATAATTTTATCTATACCTACAGCCTACTTATGATTATTATGAACGTTTCTCGCATACGTACCTATACATTGTTTATTAACAAAACCCCACGCATAGAATCGTAGGTATAGCTACCTTAGAACCCATAGTAGGTCTGTAAATAAGTACTCGCTACTCGTATGTAATTATGTAGGTACATTGGACATAATGTAGGTATTATGAC
>NW_007504313.1:0-257 GCF_000475195.1 Diaphorina citri
AGCCTATATTCAGCTTGGAAGGGCACCTTGTAAGTATTAAGTCGTGGGTTCCATTCCCACCCTGGGCAAAGTTTATCCTACAAACACCCCTCCGCCCCCCAAACACACACACATTAAAAGATACAAGTTTCGATGTGCGAAAGACTCGGAAAGTCATTATGAAAATCTAGGGTTGATCCACTGTTTTCCTTGTGCCTCTTGCAGCTGCTACGAAACTCGAGCAACGGTATGGTGGCATCCAAGATTGAAGAACTATA
>NW_007504314.1:0-257 GCF_000475195.1 Diaphorina citri
GCGAAATTATCACTCGCGATGCAAGTTTAAATCCAGCCAGACTTGACTTGCAAGTGTGTACCAGCCCTTTATCCAGCCTCTGAGATCCAGCCACACGTGATGTCAGCGCATGCGCAGAGTAAAACACGTCACCGGCTTTTTTTCTAAGTCAGAACAGAAGTCAGCCATATTGCGAAATTGAAATTGCGATTAATTTTCCAAACATTTTATTTAAAGAATTTAATATTTAAAGAAATTTGTGTTTTAATTTTAGGTAC
>NW_007504315.1:0-257 GCF_000475195.1 Diaphorina citri
ACACAGATTGGAAGAAAAAAGGAGGAAGAGAAGAAAGGAAGAGGAAGAAGGAGGAGGAAAAGAAGATGAAGAGGAAGAAGGAGGAGGAAAAGAAGAAGAAGAGGAAGAAGACGAAGAAAAAGAAGAAGAAGAAGGAGAAGAAGAAGAACAAGAAGAAGAAGAAGAAGAAGAAGAAGAAGAAGAAGAAGAAGATTCTTCATTCTACGAATTTTTGATCGGAAATGAAATCTCAAATCTCACTGTTGACCGACTTCACC
>NW_007504316.1:0-257 GCF_000475195.1 Diaphorina citri
CACTCATCATGTAGGAAAGGGTGTCGTCACTTCACAAACGCAATGGCTCACCAACCAATATCGCACAACATCCATTTTCAAAATTTTGATAAAGAAGAAGGAGGAGAAGAAGAAAAAGAAGAAGGAGGAGGAAAAGGAGAAAAAGAAGAAGGAGGAGAGGGAGGAGAAGATTAACCAATACCACAAGAAGAAGACGAAAACGAAGCTGACAGCACAGAAAATATGGGAGATAGAATAGATCAATTAAAAATACCTTG
>NW_007504317.1:0-257 GCF_000475195.1 Diaphorina citri
GGGGGAAATTGTTCTGAATTTCAACCATTACACCACTGGGTTTGGTATTTGGTGTAGAATTGAGCCAGCGGCGGCGATTGTGTGAAGCAAACTTAAATGCTTGTCAACAATATCGTTCCTCAATTATCACAACTAGATTATGACGCGACTTGGAGTCGAACCACCAACTGAAGCCAAGCAACGTTGGGCGTGGTTAGTATTCGGACTTTTTCCGGCTCCACTCGGGCTGATTGAGATTAAATGGAGGAGTTGCGATT
>NW_007504318.1:0-257 GCF_000475195.1 Diaphorina citri
AAAATGAAAAGTGACCCAAAACTCTCAAAAGTGAGTCAGAAAATTTGACCCACAAGTTCATAAAATTGATAAAATTAGGCAAAAACAAAACTAACTACGCCAAAAGCGTCACTGAATTTGAGAACACCAGAAAGACTTCAAAGAAAAGCTCTTAATGCTTTTTAATCGGGAAAGTAAAAATAAGCCTTTTGCTATGAATCACGAAAATTCCAACAAAGACTAGATAGAGTCGACCAAAAACCACCAAGAATTAATCA
>NW_007504319.1:0-257 GCF_000475195.1 Diaphorina citri
TCATTTATTTTTATAATATCAATAGTTATAAAGTAGATACTAAAGAGAATAATGTTTGTAGTTATACACTTACCAGAGTGTGTGTGTTAACAATAAAGTAGATACTAAAGAGAATAATGTTTGTAGTTATACACTTACCAGAGTGTGTGTGTTAACAGTTTTCTTTTTTTCTTCTTCACGATTCTATCCTTTGATGTTTAGTGCACTTGTATTATTTGAACCTTATCAATCACAACTACAACACTCTATGCAAGTGT
>NW_007504320.1:0-257 GCF_000475195.1 Diaphorina citri
CTCTCTCTCTCTCTCTCTCTCTCTCTCTCTCTCCCACGCATTACACGACTGGCTGATCCCAAATGAAACCCGAATCCCAAACGCTAGAAATAACCATCAGTAATTAACATTTTTATGCTACATACCGTTTTGGCCTAACATAACATTCAGACTATGTTGGCGCTGAAGAAATAAAATGACCTATCAAAAGGCAATTCTCTAACCAGACACCAAACACCATTATAGTTTACTGTAAAAGCTAAAGATTTTAGGGTTAG
>NW_007504321.1:0-257 GCF_000475195.1 Diaphorina citri
GCCTACTGCTGGAGTAAAGGGACTTTTCAGTCCTATGCGAGCAGTATAAATAAGCACTATTAATATTATTATTATTATCCTTATAATCATTAAAATTCCATTTTCCCAGATGCTCTTGGTTCTGCTAAAGGCTGGGCTGCTAGTCTCCTACTTAATGAAGGTATCAAGACTCAGCTGAACAAGTTTATAGCTCGCTCTGACACGTTCAGCTTTGGTGTATGTAATGGATGTCAGCTTATGAATCTACTGGGATGGTT
>NW_007504322.1:0-257 GCF_000475195.1 Diaphorina citri
ATTTGGATTTTTCCCAACTTTTTACATAAGAATCGACCATTTATTCATAATTTTTACCCATTTGCAACTCCTCCATTAATAACTAAAAATCAAACAAATCTCAAATTCTTTGTGGTATTGCAGAGCATTTTCACAACTTTAGTAGATATCACAACATTACTAAGTGCCTCCTTTGCAATCAATTTTCATATTTCAATAATCTTTTTACACTGGTAATGTCGCCACTGCATTGGTCGCTACTCGATCAAAGTACCTAC
>NW_007504323.1:0-257 GCF_000475195.1 Diaphorina citri
TCCCTCATAACAAAATGACAGCACTGATAAAGTTCATGAGGCGAAACATTATTGAGGGTGTCAAAACAAAAGGATTATCATTCTCTTTTCTTTATGACCGATGACTCCCATACCATCAATTATCAGATTATCACCCAATACCCAAATAACAGATACACATATTATAGTATTGACATTAATATTGACCAAGCTTTTATTTCGAGGAGTATTCGATTAGTGACGTGGTGTGAGATTTTCAAAAAAGGAAGCTGTAACCC
>NW_007504324.1:0-257 GCF_000475195.1 Diaphorina citri
CAAGTTTAAAGGGAATTTAATAAAACCAAGACTATGTCAAGTTATTTAGAGGGATCAAGTTTTAGGGGATTCAGCCTATTTAGCTCGGAGGATAGCATGTCTGCCTTGTACTCAAGTGCTAAATCACGGGGTCCCTTCCCACCTGGGGCTGATTTTATCCTTCTCTTTTTGCTTTTGGGATGATAAGACCTTGGCAGTTACAGTTCCCTCTATCAAACCTCTTACTTAACCAACATACTACCGATGCTGGTTGTTGT
>NW_007504325.1:0-257 GCF_000475195.1 Diaphorina citri
TTCGATACTTCCCTGTGTCAACAAATTTCCCTTTTATTCGTGAACCCGAATCGAATCTGCAGCTTCTTTGGTTAGATAATATGAGTTTTGAAACTTACTTACCTCAGCTATTAATTATGGATCACTAGAAATATTTTCAATGTCTGTTTTTTTTTTTTACTTTCTTTTAGTACGTATTCGCAAATGTAATAGAAAGTCGTGTGATGTTCACACCAGATTTTTTTATCATGCACTTATTCAAGTAGTTACTTCTTCGT
>NW_007504326.1:0-257 GCF_000475195.1 Diaphorina citri
CCTTTGAAGTAAACAACAATTGCTTGATAACACGCGGCTCACATTTGTTTTAATTAGTGTTTTGTGAGCTTTTTTTTTTTCGTTTCCTTCAACTCCCTTTCGTTCTTTTCGAACCCTCTGTGTTTCCTAATTTCTACAAAAGGTGAAAAAAATTGACTGCCATATTGTTTGCTTTGACATTTATTGTCTTCAAATAAGGAAAATATCCAGTTAATGATAATGGCTAATGGCAAATAAAGAAATTATGGGATCAGAGA
>NW_007504327.1:0-257 GCF_000475195.1 Diaphorina citri
TTGAGGAAAATGACCTGATAGTCAATTCCCAGCATTTGATACCAACCACCACTTTCCTTTTTTACTTTATTGTCACTCTCTACTACCACCCATTAATTTACATTTACCTTTTCTTTTTTTCCCTTTTTTTCTAGTTAAGCAAGGTCTTATTACTGAATTGTTAGTTGTATGACATACATTGTATTATTCTTTAACTCATCAAATATACGAGACCTTGTTTAGACTGCTGGGGTAAAGGGACTTTTCAGTCCTATTCG
>NW_007504328.1:0-257 GCF_000475195.1 Diaphorina citri
AATATTAACAGACCTAGCTAAATTCTAGTCTAGCGTGCCAACCAATACACCACTGAAGTTGGTAAACAAAAATTAAAGAACCTAAGGCATTTTCTCAAATAACCAATTATCCAAGTTCGATACATATTACACCGTAATCATATACCTATGTATATCATACAGATCATACTATACAAGTAACAAGTAAATCGTATTATAACTATCATGTACTACAGATAATCCGACTATGCCATACAGTCGAACCTGTCTAAGTGGGA
>NW_007504329.1:0-257 GCF_000475195.1 Diaphorina citri
GTGTGGGTGTGTGTGTAGTGGTTGGTTGGGTGTGTGTGGTGGATGGGTGTTGTGTGTGTGGTGGGTGTGTATGTGCGGTAAATATGTGTGTGTGGTGTGTGTGTGTGATGGGTGTGTGTGGTGGGTGTGTGTGTAATGGGTGTGTGTGTGTGTGTAATGTGTGTGTGTGTGGTGAGTGAGTGTGTGTGTGTGGTGGGTGTGTGTGTAATGGGTGTGTGTGTGGTGAGTGTGTATGTGTGGTGTGTGTAATGGGTGTG
>NW_007504330.1:0-257 GCF_000475195.1 Diaphorina citri
AATAATAATAATAATAATAATAATAATAATAATAATAATAATAATAATAATAATAATAATAATAATAATAATAACTAGCTGCCACGAAAATCGTTGCTCCGCGGAAAATCTAATTTTATTCTTCTCGAATTTTTAATTTTCATTTACTGTGAACTTTTACTGTCTGGATTGTGACCTCTTCTACAAGAGATTCTCCGTGGAAACAAAAAGAACTGGTACCATGTCTCAATCCACGTCCAGAGGTACTCGTCTCCCGA
>NW_007504331.1:0-257 GCF_000475195.1 Diaphorina citri
TTGAAGTTTCAGAGTTATTTTACTGCTTAAAACACAGAAGCTTTCCTTTGATTATTTTTTCAAGGAAACACCCAAAAAATATTGTCTCCCACCCGTCCCTTTCTGTCCTATGTAACTGACCTAGCTTGGTATATACCTAAACTTGGTGGTCCATATTATGGCTATCAAATTACACCATTGTAAAGAACAGAAGTAACCTATACTCTTCACAATAATATTCAATTAACTGAGCCCGCGGAATACGCCCACCAATTGAA
>NW_007504332.1:0-257 GCF_000475195.1 Diaphorina citri
CACCGGCCGGGGCCGAGGCCCACCGCACCGCCCGTTCGCGAGTGTGCGGTGGTCAGTAGCATTGTTTTCTGTAGCTGTTTTTTTGGTCGTGCGCGCGAGTTTCATCTCGATCGCGCACCCATCGCTTTTAGCCAGAATGAGGCTACAAAGTTCCTAGGGATTTAACTTCACTACAGACTGCCAAAGTCTTTATGGATGGTTTTACCCTCCAATCGGTGACAAGCTACCCACCTCCGCTCACGATTGCCCAGACAATC
>NW_007504333.1:0-257 GCF_000475195.1 Diaphorina citri
TACTTCTGGAATTTTACAATAAATTTACATCTCGGATTTTTACAAAGAGGGAGGGATCTCTACAGGGTAGTAAAAAAAAAATATGTATATAATGACAGTAGGTAATGAACAGTGGGCAATATTGAATCTCATTCCCTCTTATACAGCATGGCTCAGAAGTCCTAGTCAGACCCCTTGTTCCCTTGTAACTTTTGAACGGCTTGAAATATTGAAAATGTTTTGTTCTAAAGAAAGGAAAGGGCCATGACAAATTCAAT
>NW_007504334.1:0-257 GCF_000475195.1 Diaphorina citri
ACGGGAAAACAATTTTATTGACATATTTACACCTCGAACCCAGGACCATACAGGTTGGAGTCATTAGCACTAGGCCCATAACCATAACCATTATCGTTTGGCCTAACGATTTCCACGGGATATCCTATTAAGAAACGCTTTATCTCCTTCTCTCTCTATTAATCCCACAGTATCTTTTCTTTACCTCCTTCTCTCTTATCTCCCTCTCTTCTTCTTCTAAATTCTCTCTCTCCCTCTCCTTTATTGCTTTCTCTTTA
>NW_007504335.1:0-257 GCF_000475195.1 Diaphorina citri
TTCAAATTTTGAAAACCAAAACCAGTAAAATAACAGCACGAAGAGCTTATTTCATCATTATTGATGAAATTATTTCATTATTATTGATGAAATAAGCTCTTGCGTGAAAAAAGTTCATAAATCATGCACTAATAAGCCCGATGGTTCTCAAAATTTGAAATTCGTGCCACTCTTATGAACACAACATGGCGGTTTGTTTACATTTTTTTAGGATACGCTTTTATAACACATGAGGTATAGGGTACCCTCCCTCCACT
>NW_007504336.1:0-257 GCF_000475195.1 Diaphorina citri
GGATTGAAAAAAAAAAAAAAAAAAAAAAACCCTGAGGTGTAATGGTCAAGACTCTCGCCTAATAAACAAGAGGGCACGGGTTTTTACCCAGCCGAGGCTTACAATTTTGTCCTCAACGAATATTTTCTTAGAGAATGGAGGAGTTGCAAATGGGTAGAAATTATAAATAAATGATCGATTCCTATGTAAAAAGTTGGAAAAATCCAAATCTGAGGTCAAAACTCCGAAAAAAAAAAAAAAAAAAAAAAAAAAAAAAT
>NW_007504337.1:0-257 GCF_000475195.1 Diaphorina citri
TACCTATTTATCTCTTTTCATATCCCTTACTAAAATTGTACCTACAGACAGACAAGCTAGGTGTAGACTCGATGACCTTGTGTGTAGTGATGAGGCTGAAATAAGAATAAATTTAGTTTCACCAGTGCTTTTTAAGTGCTCCTATGAATTTACTGACTGCTTAGTGCTTAATGTGCCTATTAGCCTCGTCGTACCCAAGGTCCACAATTGTGGACAAATATTTTGTAGTCTTAAGAGCCCAGGCTTATAATAGTGTT
>NW_007504338.1:0-257 GCF_000475195.1 Diaphorina citri
GAGATTCATCAGTTTTGTCTGGATGGATCCTTTCATCTGCCACAATTTCCGCAAATGTTTTTGGTATCGCATCCGGATCAAACCTTGAGGTGCCATCATTTTTCGATTCTTTCTTTCGCATTTCATCAAAATAGTCATTGTTCTCTCTGTGAGTTCTTAATCTTTCAAATTCGTAATCTTCCGGTAAAATAATGTTCTTCTCATTATTACCTGTGAAAATTCTTCGCATGGCGTCTTTATCATGTTCTGTCAGCTCA
>NW_007504339.1:0-257 GCF_000475195.1 Diaphorina citri
ACCTCGTTCATTCAATGAGAATGTTATATAATTAGTTTTTGTCATATTTAACGCCAGAGACATTGACGAAAACCAGTCAAAAACATTATAAAGATCTCGTGTGGCTTTATCGTGTACTTCATCCCAGGTATTACCTGAATATGTGAGATTAATAACGAAGCAAGAATTATTGGACATTCTAAGCCAACTTGAACCACCTTATGTAATTGTGGGCGACTTTAACGCCCACAATACACTGTGGGGCTCTAACCACACCA
>NW_007504340.1:0-257 GCF_000475195.1 Diaphorina citri
AAATCAACATTTTGGAGCCCAAATTTCCCCCAAAGTTCCTCATTGACCATCACATGGTCCATAGGTAATGATTTGATAATTATTTGATTATTATAGAACTTAAACCCAACCAATTAAGCACTATTGGGTACTTGTTGAGTAGTTTTTTAGATTCGTACACACTCTATTTACTTCCTCTTTTGATGATCCTAATGATGACAGAGCATGGAATTGTGCTGCACTGATAAGTTTATGATGATGTTCGAATTGCGCCGATT
>NW_007504341.1:0-257 GCF_000475195.1 Diaphorina citri
TTTTTCTTAATCTATCTCACTGTATTTCCAATATTTTTATTCTGTATTTGATCCTTTGTATTTCTCACGATGTATTACGAGGAGCATTTACTTACAGAAACTGCGATAGCCGTTTCGAACCTTATCTTTTTAGGAATCGAACCCGCAACCTAGCGAACTAGGCTGACAGTATTGTTTTTAAATCTGGTGGAACAGAAATACCTGTTGGGCAATTTTAGATGGATTAAACGTTTAGTACAAGGTAAAACCTTAACAGT
>NW_007504342.1:0-257 GCF_000475195.1 Diaphorina citri
AATGATGGTAAATTTTGGTCCTGCTACAATCTCTCAATTTTGATTCTAATGATACCTTTTGCTTCTGTTTGCTTTCAGTGATAAATAGCGACATTTCGGTTTGTCCTTTCTTAAGGTGCTTCACCAAAACGACTGACTTCTCACCCCATCGACTTATCATTAGGAGTAATTCGATGAATAAGAATGATTCTGATAACATGGACGACTTGTCCTTGTTGTTGCTGTAGTCGATTTTTATTTGAATTGCCTTTGCCCCC
>NW_007504343.1:0-257 GCF_000475195.1 Diaphorina citri
GTCACGTCTCATTTCTGTCCAAACAATACAATAGCACCAGCTGTCACGTATTTCCTTTGATATATTTATCTTGAAATTATGTTTTTCTTTCAATTTCCCCACAGACGTATCCCATTTTCCGGGGAGGTCTTTTTTGGGGATAAGCATGAGTTGAGTCCCAGACATTTTTTTTTCATTCCATTAGATTGAGCAGAGGTCTTACTTATATCTTATATTGTCCCGACATTGAAGAAAGAAGGACTGGATAGGATAAAGTT
>NW_007504344.1:0-257 GCF_000475195.1 Diaphorina citri
TTCTTGATTGCTAGGCTAGTGTATAGTAAGCAACCTTAAGTTATAGGTTTGTCTGCCATGCTCAAAGACATGTGGATCTTCCATCACTTCTTATGTAATCTGAATCTTCTTCGGCGCTAAGAAGTTAAACAAATGATTCTCAGGTTCGGAGTATTGGGCTTAGGATGGAGATAGTGACTATACCTATCTGATCAAGAGCATGTTTGCCTAGAATTTGTTAGGATAGACTCAATATCTTCGAGACGCATAAATTTGAA
>NW_007504345.1:0-257 GCF_000475195.1 Diaphorina citri
AGTCTCTGTTGACATTGTTATTTGTACTGCCGTCTGCTGACACCGTTATGGGAGTCTTGGGATCTTTGTCGTTTCTAGGAAATTGAATTTCCCAGTTTTGAGCTCTCTTTTGGGGAAAATTTAAAAGAGCATATAAAAGGTAAGTACCTACACGAGCTTTTCTCACAATTGAGGAAAGGTTGTGCATAATGCAGACTCTTCTAGACTTGGAGATTTTTTTTTTTTTTTTTTTTGAAAAGGTTTGTTCGAACCTGATC
>NW_007504346.1:0-257 GCF_000475195.1 Diaphorina citri
AAATAACAGTAAATATACTAAATAAAATAATTAATGCATGAAATTTTTCAAATTTATAAAAATTATCCCAGTTTACCTACAAATTTCATAGTTTCTAATTCTAGGTACCATCAAACGCAATGCTGTACCTAATATCATAGTGGCACGTTGTTTTCATAATAAAATTAAATTATATTATGATTACATTACACCAGGCCATCCCCCCCCGTGAGTTGAGTTTTTGCGGCCCGCCAACTCTCTACCTTGGTCTCTTGCGG
>NW_007504347.1:0-257 GCF_000475195.1 Diaphorina citri
AAAAAGAGTATGGGGAGGAAGAAAAAGAAGAAGAAGAGGAAGAAGAAGAGGAAGAAGAAGGGGAAGAAGAAGAAGAAGGGGAAGAAGAAGAAGAAGAAGGGGAAGAAGAAGAAGAAGAAGGGGAAGAAGAAGAAGAGGAAGAAGAAGGGGAAGAAGAAGAGGAAGAAGAAGGGGAAGAAGAGGAGGAGGAGGAGAAAGAGGAAAAAGAATATGGGGAGGAAGAAAAGAAGAAGAAGAAGGGGAAGAAGAAGAGGAAG
>NW_007504348.1:0-257 GCF_000475195.1 Diaphorina citri
TGTTTTGAAAGAACTGAGTTCTACGTTTTTAATTCGACAATTTTGCATTTTGTTCGATCTTTTTACCGCTTTCTTTTAAGTGACAAGGTTCTCCTGGAGGAGCTCTTCCACCCAACCACTAAATTTTTCTTTTACTATGAGCCTTTAAGATATTTCACCAGGGAGGTCTTGAATGTTCCTAGACTTTTTGAGTTCCTTATATCCCTTTGAGTTAACAGCCCCCCTGAAATGTGTCACAAGACTTTTGTAACACCCTG
>NW_007504349.1:0-257 GCF_000475195.1 Diaphorina citri
AGGATTATTGAGATATTGGGAAAAATCCTACAATGCTGCAGTGAGCGCCAAAGTTGTGATATAATAACACAAAGAAACAGCTCTTCTCTTCTAATGTATCACTTTGCCCTGTGCCCTCTTCAGTTATTCAGTCTAAGCACCGTACCTCGCTACTCAATGATACCGGAGCTGTTCCACTATAATAATACAGAAGAGGAAGAAGATTGTTATTGTGTGGACCCACCCTGTATTGATAACCTGTTCTACACGGCCGATTG
>NW_007504350.1:0-257 GCF_000475195.1 Diaphorina citri
CCACAACTCAGCTCCATGAAGCCCGCGAGACCAATGGAAAAACTTCAAACCCGTCTCGAGTTCCACTTACCCCTGCGAGTCATTTTACCCCTCTTTCCCCTAATAAAAATAACAACAATAAGAATAATATTAAAAAAATAAAATACAGTAGAACCTCGATTATTTCAACTAATTGCGACCGGGGGTAGTTGAAATGATCGAGGTTGGTATGATCACTTTCTATGATCTTTTCCTCCAGAAAGGAAAGGAATAAAATC
>NW_007504351.1:0-257 GCF_000475195.1 Diaphorina citri
GGCATACATGGCAATGAAACAGCAGATATACTTGCCAAAAAAGGAACTGAAATTATTTCCACCCAAACAAGAAATTTATCTTTTCAATCAGCAAAACGCTTGATAAACCTAAGAAGCAACCATCAACATAAAAACTGGTTGAAACGTGAAGGAGCTGGCAAAAAGTGGAAATATTTAACAGACAAACCAGAAATAATCCCTGAACTACCAAGAAAAACAGCAGTTGCCAACTTTAGACTTATGACAGGACATGACTG
>NW_007504352.1:0-257 GCF_000475195.1 Diaphorina citri
ACCTCAAAACGTGTTTTGACACTAAAAACTGACCATCGAAAATTTGACCCGATTACATTACTTTCCTTCCTATAGGATTCTGAGCTATCTTTACCTCTCTTTCTATCCCTCTCATAAGAAAACCTATTTCTATCTCTCTTATCTCCGTCTCATTTTAATTTGTATTCATTCACAGATTCACTCAGTTTACAATTATGCATAATATACAACCGTAGGTAATCTCTCTCTCTCTCTCTCTCTCTCTCTCTCTCTCTCTC
>NW_007504353.1:0-257 GCF_000475195.1 Diaphorina citri
AAAAAAAAAAAAAAAAAGTAAAAACACTTCCTCTGTCCTCTCATATGTGATAAAAGTGTTAAAATCATAACTGTTCTTCCTGTTCTCTTCCGAATAGTTAAATGGACTGAACTTCCATTTGCACTATATTTATTTTACATAATGTATTTCAAATGGAGATGTATGTTTCTGTCTGCTCAATGCATTGTAAACAGTTGTAAATTCTCAACGTGTAAAGGAAGCAGACTCAGTTAGGTGTAACAATTTACAATGGGATG
>NW_007504354.1:0-257 GCF_000475195.1 Diaphorina citri
CCTCTAAACCTCTTGAAAAAAATTAAATGAATAATAATAATAATAATAATAATAAAATGGATCTCCACTCATGTACAACAATGAGCTACTAGAGAGAAGCAAGGGACGGGTGTCAGTTTTTTTATCAGTAGTGATAAGAGCACTGTGTGATATTATAATGTAGATTTTCTCCTAGTACCTACTTGTTCATAGAATTGATTATGGAAGGTCGAACACCTGTATACAAACAAATCACATGTGTAGCCAGCGGCGATAGC
>NW_007504355.1:0-257 GCF_000475195.1 Diaphorina citri
AGGATAAAATCCGCCCCGGGCGGGAATCGAACCCGCGGCCTAGCGCTTACAAGGCAGACGCACTACCAACTAAGCTATAACTAGGCTGGCACTCTACTAACTTGGTAGACTCTGTAGAGAGTGGTCTCCAAGTCTAACGAAAAAGTCTACAGACCTACAGATGTACAGATTGTACTGGCACTAAAAACATTTTCCTTTTGATTTCCAGACATCAAAATGTTTTAACAAGAGCGTCCGAACCCGCAACAGTCATCTGC
>NW_007504356.1:0-257 GCF_000475195.1 Diaphorina citri
TGCTTATTACTTTCTGCGTATTTTCATTTTGCACTCTACCTAACCAAGTAACCAATCTTCTCCAATGTTAAGATAGAAAAACCTCGGAAAAACTAGAGGGATCAAGAATCATAGCTGAAGAAAAAGAAGGGAGGAGAGAAATTAGAAACAAAGAAGAGAGCGAAAGTAAGGAAAGAGAAAGGAAAATAGATGGAAAAAGACAGGATAGAAACGAAAGTGAGAAGAGAGTGAGAGAGAAACAGAATTACTCAAAAGAG
>NW_007504357.1:0-257 GCF_000475195.1 Diaphorina citri
TTCCCCCCCCCCCCCCTCTGGATTTCTATTTTGAATCTTGGATTTGACCTTTTCCCTCTCTCTCTCACACTCTCTCCCGTTTTCTTTCTCTCTCTCTTCCCACCTTACAAACCGTTTAATATTCATGACTACTGCTTTTTTCTCTATCCCCCCTCTCTCTCTTTCTCACTCCTATACTTTTCTCTTTCCCACCCATTCGCTGCCTCCCTTTTAAAATTCATGACTCTTCTCTCTCTTTCTCTTCTTTTCTCTCTCTC
>NW_007504358.1:0-257 GCF_000475195.1 Diaphorina citri
AGACTCGACCGCTCCCATTCCTACCACAACGTGCCGGCCCTGATTCTCTCCTGGCTCCAGCAGTTGCCAATCCTCTGTCACGTGTAGACTGAGGAGAGATAAAAATAAATAAATGCCGTTTCTTTGTGTTATCATTTCACAATTTTTGGTGCTCACTGCAGCATAGTAGGCTTTTTCTAAATATCTTAATAATCCAGCGCTTGATGTTTACCTACCATGCTGGCACCGATCACTATGCGCATTTATGTTACGTAGCT
>NW_007504359.1:0-257 GCF_000475195.1 Diaphorina citri
TTTGTATCTATTTTGTAGGTCTGGCAGTGATATAGGGAGGAAATCCAAAGTCCACCGAGCTAAACAACACTACACCACAGTGAGTGACACTTACATTACTCACCACAATTTTGCAGTGAGAAGTGCTTCATGGAATGGGCCTCTCCAATCCTGCAACTTTAGACTTGAGGCGTGTCTCCCCTCGAGTATCATTCATACCCATGATCATATTATTGTATTAAAATTTTGTATTATAACATTTATAACCCTATATTTAG
>NW_007504360.1:0-257 GCF_000475195.1 Diaphorina citri
TGTTGCGATTTGTCAATGAAAAAGAGCTTTTTATTGTTTAACTTTTAACTTTTAATGATACAAATTTATTTTACGTTTTAAAGGCACATACAAAATTTTAGCGGGGGGTATTGTTATTATTTATTATTATTATTTTTTTTTTTTTCAAAACATTCCAAATCAAAACAAAAAACCCTCAGGAGGTGCTGCCACCAGTGGTGAAAATCGTTACTAATAATTATTATTTTTTAAAAGCGGGATTTTGATTTAACCCAACA
>NW_007504361.1:0-257 GCF_000475195.1 Diaphorina citri
TCATTTCACAATCGCTCATTTGTTTTCAGAAATCAAAGGTAAACCTCTCATTCAACACGGTACACAAAACACACAATAAAGAATGAATTACTCAGAATTGCAATAATACCTTATTAATATTATCTGGATTACCAATGGAATTGCTTTTCAAAAACACACAAAAAGCAATTTGAACTTTTTCTCCTGACAAAAAATCACATACGTTAAATTTCTCAGCGGGCACAAAATTCTAAAAATTCTCGATTTACGACTGGCTT
>NW_007504362.1:0-257 GCF_000475195.1 Diaphorina citri
ACTAGAGTGGGGGGATTTGGAGTCCAAGAGAGAAACTCTGCCCCCTGAGATGATTGTGTATGCGGCCAGCAAGAACTCTGAAGTCGGGCCTGGGTAAGTGTGTGAACCTTTGAACCTTTCAGGGCCTTGGTTCCTACTCATTATCAGGTAGCAGAGCCGTATCCAGGATTTTGTCGAGGGAGGGGGGGGAGGCGAAAGTTCAAACAGTTCCGTGGCACAAGCTCCGGCTTTTACGGATGGGTATACCATTTGTTCTG
>NW_007504363.1:0-257 GCF_000475195.1 Diaphorina citri
TTCTAAAACATAAAAGTTAACCCACTCGTATTCAATAGTGTTGGAATCTCGACTTGACGCCTCCGTAGAAACTGAGTACGCACTTTGTGGATACAGGGTCAAATTGGGTTAATCTCGACTCACTGAGGCCAGAAGGCCAGATCCCATTAACACATTGTGTACGATGTGATCGATTTTTCTATCACAGTCACTATGCTGGTGGTACGGTGTGATCCACTTTTGTATCACGAGACTTCCTTCAATCTAAGATTCTAAGG
>NW_007504364.1:0-257 GCF_000475195.1 Diaphorina citri
TCGAGATAGAGCGATCAGTGTGTGAACTATGAAATGTGAACTGTGAATGAGTTCTTGTTCTTATAATATAAGATTTTCTCTCTAATGTAAGGTGGATGGGTGGCTTCAGCTATAGGAGGGATGAATTTTATGCAACGTAGAGATTTTATCCCCTTTTCATAAGGATACCTAGTAATAGCAATACGCTGGCATTATCTTTTACCATTCTATAAATTTCATCATGTATTATACCTATTTAAAAAATGTAAAAGTAAATC
>NW_007504365.1:0-257 GCF_000475195.1 Diaphorina citri
AAATGTAACTTTGATTGAAATGTAACATAAGTTTAAGAATATAACAATTGAAATCTAACTTTGATTGAAATGTAACATTAAGTTTAAGAATATAACAATTGAAATGTAGGTAACTTTGATTGAAATGTAACATAAGTTTAAGAATATAACAATTGAAATGTAACTTTGATTGAAATGTCACATAAGTTTAAGAATATAACAATTGAAATGTAACTTTGATTGAAATGTAACATAAGTTTAAGAATATAACAATTGAA
>NW_007504366.1:0-257 GCF_000475195.1 Diaphorina citri
GAATCAACTAGCGAATAGAGCATGAAATTAGTCTAATGGATATTCATCTGATAGTGATGATCACACTCATGTATCCCTCAGGCCTCCGTCCATGTCAAGCCATGATGTGCATCAGTATTGCAAATCACATCAAAATATCATGGGAAACTGAATACTAAAGTAAAGCCTACTGCCTACTACCAGTTGAGACTATTATTGATTTCTTCGTATACCTGCGTGTATCTCTTTTTGTAGAAAACTGCTGTTCACAACTCATT
>NW_007504367.1:0-257 GCF_000475195.1 Diaphorina citri
GCTACAGAAAACCAAGTTTATGGCTGTGGTGGGTGAAAGCTGAAAGCTTCATCATAGCGTTGCTTTATGGAGATGCGAAACTTTCCAACATGAAGACTTTGAACCGAGACTCCAACAGTGTGACCCTATTTTGGCCGCAAACCTTGACTTACTGTAAAAATGATCATCCATTGGTGTCCACTCTGTATTAAAACCCTTATATTTCTGCCTAGTACAAATTTTACGCTTATATCTGATTCCATGAGTGCCCTTTTAGC
>NW_007504368.1:0-257 GCF_000475195.1 Diaphorina citri
GCCATAAAGAGTAATCACACAATAAGTGTTCGATCATGCATTGTGAATTTTTCATCATTAAAAACTCCACAGAAAAAAGACATAATTTTGCTACATAATTGGGATAGACACAAAAAAGTCACCCTGGTGCTTTCAATCAAGCTGTGGGAAGTGGACATTTTCAGACAAAATTCGCCATAAAGAGTAATCACACAAAGGTGTTCGATCATGCAATGTGAATTTTTCATCACGAAAATTTCCCACAGAAAACCATGTTT
>NW_007504369.1:0-257 GCF_000475195.1 Diaphorina citri
AATATTATAGTGAGGCTATTTGTCAGGCTGCTAGAACAGAGGTACAGAAGTTCAAAGAAAGGTTAGCTTTGTATATCAATCGTAGGGACTTAGTAGAAGCTTCCCTCGAAGAAACTCAGTTAGATGCTATAGATACAACGGCAAGTGATGATCTATACGATAAACTCAGTCTGTGGGTCGTAAAGATAGAATCTAGGATAGCTAGCTCTCTGGTGAAATGGGAGAATGAGAAATTAGATAAAGAACGGCAATATGAG
>NW_007504370.1:0-257 GCF_000475195.1 Diaphorina citri
CGAAGCGAGACTTTACGGCTAGCGAAACTAGAAGGGCGTAAGTGTCATTTTTCGTGACTTTTTTTTTAGTTTTTTTTTACAAATATCGCGAAAACCGTTGGTTCTAGCTAAAAGAGTATTCCGATTGATTTTGTAACTTGTAGGACAAAATGGAGTAACTGTTTTGTAGGGAATTTGATTTTGAACAAAATCGATCGGAATACTTTTTTCGCTAGAACCAACGGTTTTCGAGATATTTGCCAAAAACTGAAAAAAAA
>NW_007504371.1:0-257 GCF_000475195.1 Diaphorina citri
GTGTAAAAAAAGTGGATATAACTTTCGAATTTTTTTGATATTGGCTTGTTACAAGCGCATATTTCGTGAACCTTCATTTCTAGAACCCTTACATGTACACCGATTGATTTCTCGTGAAAAGTTACATAGGAAAGACTCCTTGGTAATCTTAAATAGGTACTCTAATGGAAACTCTTGTAGAAAAAAAAATCATGTTGAAATATTTGGAGATATCACAGAGAGGAGAGAGGGAGCAGAGAGAACCTTCCAGTCTGAAA
>NW_007504372.1:0-257 GCF_000475195.1 Diaphorina citri
GTAACAATAGAAAAACACCCAAATAAGCATAATTTAATAGGATAAGGAAAGTCGTGTGATGTTCACACCAGATTTTTTTCCTTCATCTTCCTCTTTCTCCTTCTTCTCTTACCCCTCTTTTTTTCCTTCATCTTTCTCCTTATTCCTCCTCCTCCTCCTCCTCCTCTTCTTCTTCTTCCTCCTCCTTCTTCTCCTCCTCAGTCATCCTTGTGTTTTCTGTTTAGCTTTAGCTTTTTAAAAGAAGAAGGAGCGAACGC
>NW_007504373.1:0-257 GCF_000475195.1 Diaphorina citri
TCCCATCCCCCTACTGTTGTCATGGGATTTTTCTCGAAAAATCTCGTCCTCAACACGCTCCCCTGTGCTAGATCCCAGTTAAAGCCAGCCTCTCATATAACAAACCATTTTGAGTTTGTGTGCTTATATTACCAGTAAAATAACAGCACGAAAAGCTGACATCATCATCATCATCAGTTAAAGCCAGCCTAGTTAGCTTAGTTGGTAGTGCCTCTGCCTTGTAAGCGCTAGGCCGCGGGTTCGATTCCCGCCCGGGG
>NW_007504374.1:0-257 GCF_000475195.1 Diaphorina citri
TCCGGGAGGTGACAAGTACAGGCATTATTATTAAACAATTGGATCAAACTTTATTTACAAAATAAATATATACAAATGCACAAATGGTAACATAAATTAAGGTACCTACAAAATAAAGTTTGAACAAGGGTGGGGTTAATGCCTATGGCATTCTCTACCAATGTGCATTTTGGCATTCAACGTGCTCTAGTCGCTTGCCACTTTTACGAAAATCATTGCTGAACGGCCAATGAAATCCAAGTTCAAGACAATCACGT
>NW_007504375.1:0-257 GCF_000475195.1 Diaphorina citri
GCCATTCATTAGTACCTAAATATTAGGTACCAACCTATATTTCGTTGTAAGCAATCATTGCAATCAAGCAGTTTATTTGCTAGCAATGAAGCAATTAGACTCGTTGTTGTCTGTGTCATAGCATGCTATTTGTGTTTACTCACATTTCCGGTTTACTCGCCCATCAACTCACCCACAGCTGGAAAATTCTGTGCTTGATGAGGTGAATTTCATGTACTCATACTACTCATATGTCGTAGTTATAGTATGTTGTGTCC
>NW_007504376.1:0-257 GCF_000475195.1 Diaphorina citri
AAATTTGATTTTTCGATGGTTGTATGGTTTCTAGCCAGGGATGAAGCTGAAAACCTGATTTTATGCAGGTTCTTTGAAAATGTGTCTTGTGCTCAATTACTTAGTAGCTGTCCGAACCCCTGAATGGCCTGAATCCATTTTTATCTCCCTTTTTTCCGGCAAACTATCTGAAGGTAGACTCCCCCATCCCTTTTCCCCAAGTAGTATTAAATATCAATTTTCCTTGCAGTACAACTTCTTCGTTACTTATTCCTCTT
>NW_007504377.1:0-257 GCF_000475195.1 Diaphorina citri
AGGTATACCTGACAGGAGGACCTGATCAGGTGTACCTGAGAGTGAGTGGCTACCCTTAGTTGTGTTGAGAATGTTTAGATTAAATACTCTAAACTAAACTGTGGGACTGATCATACGCCACTGTATGTATCCTTGTGTGTAATATTCATCTATATTTTTTCAACATTCTTCAAGTTGAAGATGATGATGATGATAATTCCTATACGATAGATATGGATGAGAAGGGAGGTAATATTGATATTTTCATAATAAAATGG
>NW_007504378.1:0-257 GCF_000475195.1 Diaphorina citri
CTCGATATCGGTCGAACTTTTGAAAAGCCGCCCATTATCCACGTTCAAATTACCGACGCGCTTGTTATCATTCAAGCTGCTTCCAAGCTTATTATCATTCAAGCTGCTGCCAAACTTATTATCATTCAAGCTGCTGCCAAGTTTATTATCATTCAAGCTGCTGCCAAGCTTGTTATCATTTAAGCTGCTGCCAAGCTTATTATCATTCAAGCTGCTGCCAAGCTTATTATCATTCAAGCTGCTAGCGTGTTTGTTCG
>NW_007504379.1:0-257 GCF_000475195.1 Diaphorina citri
AACTTCTACTTGTGAGTAAGTGCTAGCTAGTCTGTCATTTCTTCTTCAAGTTTAAAGCTTTAAAGTGAAGATAAAAGATAGAATCAAAACAATCTTTCAGGCCTTTCCTTGTATTTAAACTTTTCTTTACATTTCTGAGATTCTTATTTCATTATTTTCATATTTATTTGACTTATGTAGGTACCTAGGTATAAAGCTGTAATGAATTGTCAGGTTCCTTAAGTACCTGAAAGTGCATCGTCAATCGAGGTTGATGT
>NW_007504380.1:0-257 GCF_000475195.1 Diaphorina citri
TGTCCACACATAATCGATCAACCGTCGATCGACTAAGTGTGCACACAGCTTTAGGCCTTAAATTCCCTGAACACGTGATACAAGATAGTGCGTAATAGATTTCGAATTTGATATTTGATGATGTAAAAAACACCGACTGTCGATATTAATTCAGAAAGCCTGCGCTCAGAAACAAACGATTCGAACAGATTTCAGATTCGATTAGCTCAGAAAACAGCATGTTAAGTGTAATGACCTTCTGTCTTCTGAGCATATGT
>NW_007504381.1:0-257 GCF_000475195.1 Diaphorina citri
CACTGACCAGTTTTTGTCACCAACGTTAATCGGTGTCAAAGCCGCTTTGCTGTTCCACTGAAATTAAAATCTTCTCAAAATGCCTTCAAGAAGCTGAGTGCTAGCCAGTAGCCACCTTTACTTAGCTCATGTCAATACTTACAAATACCTCACGGTTTTTTCCTTCCAACAGGTAGCATTCTCTACTTGCCATTAATATGAAATTCTCTATGTGAAATCGCGAAGACATTACAAAGCCCGTAGTAATTGTAATAAGT
>NW_007504382.1:0-257 GCF_000475195.1 Diaphorina citri
AGTAGCTTTAGTTAGGGTATTATTTTCCCTTTTCTGAGTGAGTTCTACCTACAGTTCACTGATCTACTACCAGTTTTCATCAAAACAAACTCTTTCATCACTTGAAGAATTGCTTCAGCGTTATCTTGTTATCACTGATTTTTGTTACCTCACTGTTTGGTATCACTGATCTAAATCTCAATTAGCTTCACCTCTGTTACAGTTGGCAAATTAATTTCGGTGATACCCGTTGAATCAACACTGCTTGTTACCTAATT
>NW_007504383.1:0-257 GCF_000475195.1 Diaphorina citri
GATCAAATATCAACCATGGCGACGGTGTTTGGTGTTCCAGTAGGAACTCATGCATTCAACGGCATAATTTCATTGGCTTTTCTTGCTCACCTAGGTATTGATTTTTTAGGAGGTTTGATAGAAGGAACTGTAAAACCGGAATCTCATCATTCCGAAATAAGAGAAGGAGGACGGGATAGAGAAAATGTTGTAAAGATTATTTTCGATTGAGAACGATTTTTTTAAAGAAAAAGTTAGCCTTCGGTGGCAATATAACC
>NW_007504384.1:0-257 GCF_000475195.1 Diaphorina citri
ATGACGGGGAGTTTTCGGCTTCAGACGAAGATTCGGTGAAGGCGTTAGAGAGCGTTGAAGGGCGAGTGAGATTTTTTCCCAATGGATTGCTCAGAAGGCAGTTGACGTTTCCGGATGGGGTGATCGAAGAATTGGCGTTTTCGGATGGCTTCAAGAAGACAGTTTCCGGTAAATTTTTTGTAAGGTGGTTGGCGTTTTCTAGTGAGGTGATGAAAGCGTGATTCGTGTTTTCGAATGAGCTAAAGAGGTTGGCGTTT
>NW_007504385.1:0-257 GCF_000475195.1 Diaphorina citri
GACACAACTTTGTCACAGGTCTTGTGTAAGACCCTGTATTAGTGCGTACTTGCACTACACGTACAACCCCATCTCTACTAGGAGATACACTAGTGACCAAACCTAGAGGCCAATGCAATGGGGGAGTCAAGTCACTCTTGACGACAACAACCTGACCCACCCGTATAGGATTCTGAGGAGTATTCCACTTGACACGTAACTGAAGATTATTCAGATACTCTGCACTCCACCTTTTCCAATAAGTTTGCACTAGTTTG
>NW_007504386.1:0-257 GCF_000475195.1 Diaphorina citri
TTGTTGTTGTTAACGGCTTAGCTAAGGCCGGGGTTGATGGTCTTCAGCCAAGTTTATTTGGCTTGTCTTGAACCACATATTAATATGTGCGATCAAGCATCGTGAAGACTTGGGCTTGGTATTTTAAAGCCACAGTATTCCCCTTTAGAAAACTGTCAGCTAGCTAGGCTGGGGAGGTGAAGGAGGTTGCTGGTCTACTCCCTGTTTATAGTCCCCCAGCCAGACATATTTAATTAAATGAAATATGTTTCCTTTTT
>NW_007504387.1:0-257 GCF_000475195.1 Diaphorina citri
TAAGAGCCTCCATTATTGAGACCTCCTACACACACCACTGGTCCTATGCTGACCAAGTGACCAGTTAACCAACAAAGGCGAGGCTCAAACTTTATGAGGCGAAATGGCCACCAACTACAAGCAATGGCCATTTTGTTCTTTGTATAACAACAAGGAATGGCATTCAGTGTTCTTTCTAGCTTTTCCTCCCGCTTGAGAAAAGCTAATAATCCTCAAGTTGGATTTGTACATCTTGTTTCTCTGGAGAAAAAAATAAA
>NW_007504388.1:0-257 GCF_000475195.1 Diaphorina citri
CTAATATTTGGAACGGTATCGTGTATTGTTCTCCGTAATCCTGCGGCCTTTGTTTCCGAAAAGTCTGGTTGTGAAGGTGGTATCTTTACTGGCCCAACCTCGAGGTGTACAAATTTGATTTTTCTTTATTGTTCTTCTTAAATCAAATATGTATTGTATAAGACCTTGTTTAGACTGCGAAAGTAAAGGGACTTTTCTGTCCTATGCTGGCAGTATAAACAAGAAAATACACCTCAGGTCACTACTGTTCCAATCCA
>NW_007504389.1:0-257 GCF_000475195.1 Diaphorina citri
CCGTGTAGTTTTAGATTCAATAGAAGATATTCCAGATTCCGATTATATCAATGCTTCTTATGTCGATGTAAGTAGTTCCTCTGAAGAAAGGGTAAAAAACAACTTCTCAACCTCAATAGCATCAATACACTCTTGAGTGGAAGTGGAAGGTAACCACTAGGCGAGGTTAACGCCGGAGGCATTCTCTACCACCTAACCCTTAGAGCTCCATTATCATTTAATCAAATTCTTAAATAAATGGGGATGAAAGTCAATGC
>NW_007504390.1:0-257 GCF_000475195.1 Diaphorina citri
GTACGGTTAATTTTTTCTAATCTCTATGATTAAATTATCGGGGAGTCATTATCTTTTACATGAGAATCCTCAATTGGGACCGGGAGTAGTTGAAACGATCACTTTCTATGATCTTTTCCTCTAATAAGTATAAGTATGTATATTTTTATTGAAATCGTAAAATACATTAAGTAGGTACATCAATCAACGTCTAGGTATATAAAGAGACAGGATATCCTTTGAAAGACAGAAAAAAATGCATTTTGGAGTTGAAATAA
>NW_007504391.1:0-257 GCF_000475195.1 Diaphorina citri
CAACGGGTCAACGGTCGAATTCCGGATAAACTGTAAAATCTTTGCTAAAAAATCTAAAGCTTAAGTTATAAAAACTCTCTTAATTCGGTATTTTTAGTCAATTTATTCATTCCAGCTCTTTAGAGTACCCTCAGGTTTGATTGTTCATTATTTCCGTCTTGTTAGAGATCTCTATGTATTGAGAACAATCAAACATCCAAATCTGTACTTTGAGCTTTGCTGTGTAAAACAATGGCTTCAGCCAAAACAGGGTAAGT
>NW_007504392.1:0-257 GCF_000475195.1 Diaphorina citri
GAGAGAGAGGGAGAGAAAAAGAGAGAAGATAAAACATCGAGTGGTACCTACAGAAAGTCAAATTTATTGGACATCCTGTGCTATTTCAATACAAACTCAAAGTCATAGATAAATAGGGTACCTCAGGAAGGGTAATAGGATGGATACCAACTGGGGATGCACAGAGCACGATGGACTGAAAATTTCTAGAGTGATAGCTCAGGAGGTATTTACACCCGAGTATCTACCTACCATTTTTCCATTCTTCAAGGCATATT
>NW_007504393.1:0-257 GCF_000475195.1 Diaphorina citri
AACAACAGTTTAGATCGGATATATTCTATTCTATTTATTGTTATTTTATTTATTGTCTACTAATAGTTTTCAGAAAACTAGGAAGTCAGACAGTTCGGGAATCGAACCCGCGACCCAGCGTTTTCAACTTACCTGTGAACACTAGTCGGGGCAGAGGATCGACCAGCGGGATGGTATTATTGGAGCACAGGGCGATTTCTTGCCGGAACTGAGAGAGCCAGTCGGGCGTTTTCAGGGACAGCCGAATCTGATGGCCA
>NW_007504394.1:0-257 GCF_000475195.1 Diaphorina citri
TTTTTTTTTTTTTTTTTTATATATACAATAAACGGGATTTACCCTGTACTAACTATTACAATGTTATATTCCTAGCTATGACCTATGTAAGTAATTGATGTTATAAAGAGCATTATCCTCAAAAGAGGACAAGAAATAAGCCTACTGGGATTTCAATAATAAAGAACTCCCTTCTTCAATTTTATCGTACATATCAACCCAACTTCGTACTTGTATGTAGCTTTTTAAGGAGCATCATCCTTGTGAAACCCCATCTC
>NW_007504396.1:0-257 GCF_000475195.1 Diaphorina citri
AGTGGGTTAGAATTTGTATACGTGAGTCAGTGAGTGAGTGAGTGAGTGAGTCAGTCAGTTACACAAGGGGCTGTATATTTTTAGGACTCGTTCAGTCTGTGTACAATAGTGTACATTATACCTGATGGAACTGCACGGATGTATCAAATGCTGAGAGAACATTTTTTACTGATTTTTGCGAAACAATTTCACAAAAAGAGAATAAAAAAACCTTTTGTTACACTTAATGAACAAAGTTCAAATCAAGTTTGAAAGTT
>NW_007504397.1:0-257 GCF_000475195.1 Diaphorina citri
ACAACAGTTGATTCTGATCACACATGAAATGAAGAGCAAGATCAAACATATGGTGGAGGAGGTTGAAGAGAAGGTAAGAACTGGACTGGTATGATCATGGTTCGGGATCGATTCCCCGTGGAGTCGAGAATTTATTGCAACATTGAAAGAAATGATGTTTTCTAATGACGAAATGTCCTTTAAGTGTAAAACATATTTCCAGATTTAAAAAACTCGACCAATTTCATTTTGTTTCGCCATAAATCTCTAAACCGATT
>NW_007504398.1:0-257 GCF_000475195.1 Diaphorina citri
TAATAAGTTCAGGGTTATACCTACTATCTACCTAAAATACCTACGAATAAACTGTATTATTCGCTTCAGGTGCAGGTACTAGTACTCAAAAATTCATAGACAAGATAAATCAAGTACCTACAAGAAAATGAAGCACTTCGGAAGAAAAAGCTCGAGCATTTTCCCCAAATGAAAAAGTATTAATTTACTCAATTTGAGATAAAATATTAATTTTCAGAATTTTCTTTTGAAAGCTGCCCTCCTCCTCCCTCCGACCA
>NW_007504399.1:0-257 GCF_000475195.1 Diaphorina citri
GGAGAGAGGGAGAGGGATATGGGTGAGAAAGAAGGGTATAGAGAGAGGGAGAATGAGAGACAGCAAGGGAAAGAGAGAGAGGGAGAGAAGGAAGGATAGAGGGAAGGAGAGGGAAAGAGAGAAAGGAACGGAGAAATAACAACATTCAAAAGAATGTCAGGTACTTTCATGTATGTAGGTAGTTTGCATTTTGCTCTGACAGCTGATTTTTTCCCTACAAAATCTGCATGAAAAGATTTGCAAACGAGTAAATATTT
>NW_007504400.1:0-257 GCF_000475195.1 Diaphorina citri
CTTATCGTCCCGAAATCGAAGAGAGAAGGAAGACAGGATAGGAGAAAGCCAGCCGTTCCGAGAACGAACATTATCCCGAACATAAAATCCGCCCCGGGCGGGAATCGAACCCGCCGCCTAGCGCTGACAAGGCAGACGCGCTACCAACTAAGCTAACTGGGCTGGCTGACGAGCAACATTTGACCTCTTCACAAACTTCTTCTTTCAAATCAAGTGCCCACTTAACATTCTGTAAACTTTGTATGTTTAGCCGAAAA
>NW_007504401.1:0-257 GCF_000475195.1 Diaphorina citri
TTCTGAAACAATAACAAAACAGTGTCTTTTGTACCTACTAACCTTTGAGAACAGAACTTTTCAAGTCCTATTGAGGTAACTCAATATGGAGAACTTTTACTACAAACAAATAGAGCTAGAACTGAACAAAGAAAATATAAATATCGACATCACCACTCCGTCCAAACACAAAGACGATGTTGAACATTTCAAACGAAGTGCCCTAGCATCCAAATCAACTCCCAATAATGAATCCAAGATCAGATCCTCATTCCGGA
>NW_007504402.1:0-257 GCF_000475195.1 Diaphorina citri
TTGAGAAATAATTTTCTTTAAAAAAAAAATGGGTAGAATATTAAGAAAAAAATCCAAGACGCCCCGATGTAAAGGTTGCCCTATCGTTGTTCAGGAGCCCATCATATTGCATGTCGGAATACTATTATTTCAGCACGCAACCTGTCTTCCTGAAATTTACCTGGTGAAAACCTCGACCCTAGGTATAGGATGTACGATGGTAAAGTCTATGATCAAAGTTACCTGCTAGCTTTACGAAATGTACCTACAGGATGACT
>NW_007504403.1:0-257 GCF_000475195.1 Diaphorina citri
TCCGTCTCGTGATGGACATTGTAAAATATGTAAAAGAGGCTCCCAGCTTCACCACAAATCGTGATTTAATTTATTATTTAGATTTTATTTAAAAGAAAAAAAAAAATCAAAACATGAGTGAGTTAGATGGATGAAAAAATTCAAATGTTTTCCCCACAATTTGTATCACATGAGAAGAGTTCATTGTACTATGAACGAGTGTAGCATTCCACATTCCTGAATCTTGTGTTGAATTTTATTTTTATTTATTATCCAGA
>NW_007504404.1:0-257 GCF_000475195.1 Diaphorina citri
GCCGCAAAATACGGAAGAGAGTCATCGAGGAAATGCTACTCATTGGTGAGTGAGTTACTTAAGGTAGAAACACACTACAATCACGTCACGTCACGTGAAGTCAGAAAGATGTAATTCTAAGTCTTCCTATAATATAGTAAATACTATCACGTGCCGTGATAGTTGTGTGGCTGTCCTGAACGAAATTACCTACAATATTATGGGAAAACTTTCAACTACATAATATTTTTGACTCGTGAAACATCTATTCCCCACGA
>NW_007504405.1:0-257 GCF_000475195.1 Diaphorina citri
AACAATCAAAAGATACCCGTTTAATGTACTGCTCTGATACAGAGTTCTAGAAATCCCTAAAGGGAATTCATCAATTCACCTAAAAATCTGACTATTTCTACCCAGTACCTATAATACCTAGTATTAGAGTGAACTCGGGCCACTGAGGGCAAGTTCATGGATTTTAGTTTTTGAAAAGAATGAGTGTTCAACACGCCATCCAAAGCCCCTGTGTTGACAAATGATTAATTATAATTATTTAGACCTTCCTTTGTTCG
>NW_007504406.1:0-257 GCF_000475195.1 Diaphorina citri
AGTCTGCCTTTAACGTCTCCTTCTCTACCCTGACATCTCTACATTCTCCACCTATAAGCGCTCAATATCTCTGCCGCCTCTTCTCTAACATCTCTACCTCTCTGATTTCAATATATCTTTAGCTCTATCCTCAATTCCACTCCTCTCCCTCACACTCTCTATTCAACCCTTTGATGTCCCCAGCCTGTTCTAACCCTCTCTCTTTCTGCTCATTCAAATATTCAGGTTCCTCTAATGAATGGTAATAAATAGGTAGC
>NW_007504407.1:0-257 GCF_000475195.1 Diaphorina citri
TAGGTATATTATATTACCATTATTATCTATACCAGGTTCTTGAATAACTGGATCTTGCATCTAACGTGTATTGGACTAACAGAACTTTAAACTATGTAATACAGTTTTGTATCGACATATAGTTGCAGCTCTTGATGTAGTCAATATAATGCATAACACATTAACTGCTCGGTCAAACGGACACATAAGATTAAAACATACATAAAAAGTTAATAAGATGTGGATTGAATGTCTTCCAGGGATATGACATAATAGAT
>NW_007504408.1:0-257 GCF_000475195.1 Diaphorina citri
TGCACACTAACACGTAAATCCGTTTTCGACTTTGTGTTGTGCTCGTCTTTTGTGTTCACCGTCAACTTTTGCAATGTTTTGCCTTGCGTCTTGCCCTTTCCTTGGTGTTGCGTCTTGCCCTTTCTTTGGTGTTGCGTCTTGCCCTTTCCTTGGTGTGAATTTCTTACATTTCCTTTTCTCCTAAACTCTTTTATTGGTTCTCTTTTGCCTCTCATTGGTCTCCATCATTTTGGGTTGCATTTCTTAGATTATTTACA
>NW_007504409.1:0-257 GCF_000475195.1 Diaphorina citri
TAGTCTGCAATCTGCATGGCTGACCAATATCATGTATGTTATAGTCATGTACCTATCTACTGGAATTCTGCCAGTTAACAGACCATGAAATCCAATGGCACGACAGACAAAACGAAGTGAGTCTAGGTGCTGGACCAACACGAGAACACCAGAAAGTAACCCGTTGAACTATAGGTATTTGGAATCGAAATATGAGTGAAATTTATTTATTAATGGTGGGATCCGAACCCGGGACCTTCTGCATGGCAAGTTGGCAA
>NW_007504410.1:0-257 GCF_000475195.1 Diaphorina citri
CTTTTCATTTCAGTGCAAATCAAAAATTCGACTCTTCTTCTTTTTCTTTGCCTCTTTCCGTGTACAGACGGGGTCGGCGTTTTTCGCCAGTCTCTCAATCAGCCCTAAGTATAGGGTGATTGCTTTGGGCTGACAAATCAAAAAACTTGACTGTTTTACTCAAACCCCGATTTCGTGCTTAGGCCATTCTTAAATGAAACCTTTCAATTGAATATTTATAATTAGCCATAAAAAATGCTAATAATACCTAATGTCCA
>NW_007504411.1:0-257 GCF_000475195.1 Diaphorina citri
ATAGCAGTTACAGTTCCCTCTGTCAAACCTCTTAAAAAAAAGCCTTCACTCCCCATCAGAATACACGTGATAAGTATTGTGTTTTCAATCCAACTTTTCGAATCTCGATGTTCTCTTTGAGTGTGAATCATCCTCCTTTTTCGTGTTTATAAGATAAGGATGATTTATTTTCCGAGAGATTATCAAGGCTTTTTTTGTGAATCGACAATAGCCAAAGGCGATGTACCTATCTTAGATCATTTATTTTAAGGTTATGC
>NW_007504412.1:0-257 GCF_000475195.1 Diaphorina citri
TTTTTTTAAAGCTCCTATTTTACATTTAAATTGTTTTATTTTAGTATTTTTTACTTCATTTTTTTCCTTAAACGTGGTACCGGGTACCTAATACTTGTATGGTGTATGAAAATAAACAGAGTAAATAATAAAGATCTAATTGAAAGGTCATTGTACCTATACACTATACTGGGTAGATCATGTGAGACGTGACAATATTTCATTCATACAGGATGGTGATGGACACTCAAGTTGTGATTGAGTGTTTCAATCAGGCT
>NW_007504413.1:0-257 GCF_000475195.1 Diaphorina citri
AATGCATTATCTATAATTTTAAATTTAACAGCTAAAAGCTCATTGAAACATAATACTGGATTACTTCTCATATAAGAATGGAGTAAGTGTACGCAATGCGCGAATAAATATAAATAATATGGGAAGGAATAAGTATAAACTTACGGAGAAGTATAATCATAAGTTGTAAACAAGAAAAGGGAAGCACCAGAGGGTAGGAAGCTTAGCAGATATTATTTTCAAATAAGCACACCAGCACTGTTCTAATATCATTACGT
>NW_007504414.1:0-257 GCF_000475195.1 Diaphorina citri
ACAAACGACAAATCACATCAAGTCTCTAATCTAATTAGAATACCTTTGATGTCATGCATAGGAAGGTATAGGTACATACATATATTATAGGTACCTATTTGTGTGTATCTATATTGTAGGTACTCATGTACTATCTAGTATTATACTAATTTGAATTTATCCTGTCCTTGTTCGTGATGTTCCATGGTTATTTGCATGGCTAGATTTTTTTTTTATAACCCTTACCTTGGCAGAGATATTTTTCAGCCTTTTTTCAT
>NW_007504415.1:0-257 GCF_000475195.1 Diaphorina citri
ACAAGGCAGACGCACTACCAACTAAGCTAACTAGGCTGGCATAGGTAGTAGAAACCTTTGTTCTTTTGACCAGTGGTGAGTTTCCCTTAAAGGAAGATGAACCTATTATAGTAATGAAATTATTTTACCTGTGTGGTAGGAAGGTAGCTGATGTGTGACTATCCCATCGAAGGTAGGGGAACACGGGGCAAAACGGTACACCGGGGCAAAACGATACCCCACCCTTTTTAGGAGCTAGCAAGTGCTGAGCTCTCTTG
>NW_007504416.1:0-257 GCF_000475195.1 Diaphorina citri
TTTGACACTAAAAACTGACCATCGAAAGTTTGACCCGATTACATTACTTTCCTTCCTATAGGATAAGGAAAGTAAAAAGGCTCTCGGTTTTCCGATCGTCCCCGAAGCCTACCGAGGAAATTCCTAAATTCTAAATTTCCTTTCAGACGATCTGATGGAAATATCTGAATGTGTAATTATGTATGGTTCGTTATATGAAGCTCACTTCATGTTTGTCCATTATCAGGTAACACAACAGAGACCAGAGTGACAGATGA
>NW_007504417.1:0-257 GCF_000475195.1 Diaphorina citri
AAAACTGACGGAATATCTGTCCGTGTGTGGCAGGGCATCACCCGTAGACTCAAACCACGTTTAGCCTTCAGATTTCTTCTACTAACGGAGCACACTGAACCCCGACCCATGAAATATTATGAAGGTTTTAATATCAAGAGGCGCTCCACATAACTCTAAAGTCTAAATTAGGCACTAGGCACTATACAGGGTGGTTCGTGATTTGCGAACCACGCTTATATCTCAGAAACGGCTGGGAATTAAGGAATGAAATAAAC
>NW_007504418.1:0-257 GCF_000475195.1 Diaphorina citri
TTTTGAAGAACTCATAATTTTGACAGAGTGAGATAATTATTTAAAGTTAAATTACTTACCAAGTACATACCTAGGTACATATTAGTAAAGCAGTCATATGCCCACATGAAATTGTGACATGTGTTTAGCATAGCACAAAAAAAAGCACAGGTACTTAGGGACACATTAACTACAGGGATACATTAACTACAGGGATACATTAACTACATTACTGAGTACCTACTGAGGTATGAGATAAATACTGAGGTATCAATTTT
>NW_007504419.1:0-257 GCF_000475195.1 Diaphorina citri
TCTGTGATTCCTAAGATAACTGTTATATAATTAGATAATTATCTGAAAGGGTGGTTACTCTCACTGTTGTGGGTAGCAATTGAGTTTTACTTTAATGAATTAATTCCAGTCCTAAGAGAAAATCAATTCAAAATATTGCCTGTGCATTTCTTGTTTCATATTATTAAATTTTCTATCTGTTTCAGTTTGGGTGTGTGTGCGCTTGTGGAATGATTGTTTAAAGAATACTTGAGGAAAATACTTGTCTGATTGTTTCC
>NW_007504420.1:0-257 GCF_000475195.1 Diaphorina citri
AAAAAAGAGAAAATTAAAGAGAAAAGTAAAAATGGAGATCTCCCACAGGAAATTATTAATTTTGGCAGCGAGCCCACCGCAAAGTCTTTAACGTTAAAACGATGAGCGAAAGTATTCAACCGCGGCAAGATATTGCTGTTAAATATTGCCGCTATTAATGTTTTAGTTAACCTAGTTAACCGAAACCTAGTTCCCAGGGGTCAGACCAAACCCTCTCACTTATTCTAAATGAGATAAGAGGTTTAAAATCAGAAATA
>NW_007504421.1:0-257 GCF_000475195.1 Diaphorina citri
GTGTCAGTGTTAGGTCCTGGACCCATCAGATGAAACCAACCCTTTCTGAAGGTTATTGATCCTAACAATGTAATATAATAGATTTTTTATGATATTTGGATCATTCGGACTAACAGCTATATGTCTCTGATCAGGTTCTCTCGGAACTTCCTTTATTATCAAAAGTCCTAATCGATTTTTGTCCTCATGATTCTGACTGAACTGATGAACCCGATAGAGGCATTGAAAGCTATTATCAGGAAGAATAATATAATCAT
>NW_007504422.1:0-257 GCF_000475195.1 Diaphorina citri
AAAACAGCAAAATTCAAATTTGACCTTAGAATATTCTTTTGAAACATTGCCTTAGCATTTTTCTGACTTTTTGGATCGTAACTTTTACAGATGAAAAAAAGAACAAGAAGAAAATAAGGAAGAAAGAGAGGAGGAGTAAGAAGAAGAAGAAGAAGAAGGTGAGGGGGAGGAGCAAGAATAAAAGGGAAGAAAACGTCTTCTCGCTGTTAGTACTTAAGGCCACACAGGCCATACTTTTGAGTTTAAACTTATGAGGG
>NW_007504423.1:0-257 GCF_000475195.1 Diaphorina citri
GAATGGAAATTTTAATTTTAAATACCTAGGCACGAGTAATTTATCTAATCAGATACTGAAATGCTAAAGGTTGAAAATCTAGGACTGATACTGGAAATGAGCAAAATAATAAATAACGCACTCTCAAGAACAACAACAAACTTACAAGATCGATCCAGATCCAGTCTGGACTAATTAACATTAACCAGTCAATCACACTGTCGGAAAATACCACAACATTATTTATTATTAACCCTTTGATGGTCTCATCATTTGAA
>NW_007504424.1:0-257 GCF_000475195.1 Diaphorina citri
CAATCAATTTTCTCTTGTCTCGCGGATTCTTTCACGTTCAAGTGAAAATAGAAAATTTCCAATCATAAACTACCTTAGCCAGGTATATCAACCTGGGACCTGTTCCTGAAATCTCAATCCTGGGTATTGGTACACATTACTCTGATACTCTTCTTAGAAGGTACGTAGGTATACACCTGCTCTACAATGATTCACTCTGCACTCTACATTAAAATAACAACTATCTTTCTGGGCTCTTGGAACACTTTTAAGCTGTA
>NW_007504425.1:0-257 GCF_000475195.1 Diaphorina citri
TAATAATAATAATGTTGAAAAAAATCGTCCCAAAATCTAAGCCGATCTAGACACGGAGCTACTGAAAATTAACTGGTTTACCAGTTACTATTTTTAAAGAGGTTTGATAGAGGGAGCTGTAACTGCTAAGAACTCTATTGTTTTTTCTTCTCCCTCTCCTTCTTCTTCCTCTTTTTCTCTTTCTTTCTTCTTTTTCTCTTCCTCCCCCTTCCTTTCCTTTATCCCCTCCTTCTCCTCCTCTTCCTTCTTATTCTTCT
>NW_007504426.1:0-257 GCF_000475195.1 Diaphorina citri
GATACCTATACCTACAAGATTTTTTAAAGGTAGGGGTCACCTATCAAGGGAATACGCCAAGACGAATATAAGGCTAATGTGTGGTGACTGGTGAATACAAAAATTCGCTTCGCGTCTCTAAAAAAAAGGTGTCATATAATTTTCCCAGAAGTACAGGAGTACCTATACTTACAAGTCAGTAGTAAGAGGTTTTCTGTGGAGACAGTTTTTAGCCCGTCCTTCCTTTATTATTACGATAGTAATAAAAAAAGGTATAA
>NW_007504427.1:0-257 GCF_000475195.1 Diaphorina citri
AATTGTGGAGAAACGAGAACCTGCGTTTTCTATGTAAGATTTTATTTGTGTTGAGTGTTGTTGTGAGCGCCACAATGTTGTTGGTGCGTACTAGTTCTAAACATTAAGATATTGCTATTTTATGTTTCAGTTCCTGATGTACAGACCTATGTCGATGGCACCTTTAGAACTGCTCTGTGCTGAGCTCATCAAGTCTACGCTCAATAAGTAAGTACACACCAAGTATACTTTATTAATCAAAGTGAGTTCCAAGTTTT
>NW_007504428.1:0-257 GCF_000475195.1 Diaphorina citri
ATCCAAGAAGAATGCCCAATCAAGTCTTCCCAATTTGGCAATCTCCATTCTTCAAGTTGAAACACATATGAACAGTAAGATAAATGCTAATTTCTACCTCAGTGAATAATATGCTACTTCAAATCAAGGAGGGAACCAGCCGTTCCGAGAACGAACCTTGTCTGTTTAGGATAAAATCCTCCCCGGGCTTGAATCGAACCCGCAACCCAGTGCTTATCAGAAAGACGCAGTCTACCCTTCAAGATGTCCAGCTGGCA
>NW_007504429.1:0-257 GCF_000475195.1 Diaphorina citri
TGTTCTGGTCATTGAGAGCTATTTAAAACCGGTCTGGCCGGTAAAAATTTGTCAACGGTTTGTCTGGAAAATTGAGATCTTCCATTTTTTCAAAGGGTTTTCCGGAGTTTTCCGGAAAACGGTTAGGGATAAAGAAAAACGGTTTTCACAGGTTTGTTCTGCTCATTGAGAGCTATTTGAAACCGGGCTGGCCGGTAAAAATTTGTCAACTGTTTGTCTGAAAATTGAGATTTTCCATTATTCAAAAGAGTTTTCCG
>NW_007504430.1:0-257 GCF_000475195.1 Diaphorina citri
TGTCTGCAGGGATACACTGGGGATCCATTCTCCTATTGTTCCCCTATACCTGGTGAGTAACTAATAGAATAGAATAGATTCACCTGGCCTGTATTAACAACAAGTGCCGGGACCCATGCCCAGGCTCGTGTGGTAGCAGTGCGACCTGCCATGTCACTAACCATGTGCCGGTGTGCGCGTGTCTGCAGGGATACACTGGGGATCCGTTCTCCTATTGTTCCCCTATACCTGGTGAGTAACTAATAGAATAGAATAGA
>NW_007504431.1:0-257 GCF_000475195.1 Diaphorina citri
TTTGTTGACAGTTGTTGTACTATCTAATTATCTATGTACAAACATATTGTAATCACGACTGTATGACAATCTTGTATTTTTTAAAAAAAAAACACTTCTTATAGAGCCTTCCATGGTACTTGCATACAACGAAACACTTAGGTACAGTGGTACACTTGTGTGTTCCTGATTCCTGATATATCACTTCTTAATCTCGAAGAAATACCAGGAAGCTTGATTTGAGATACAATAAAGTCATTAGAATAGAATAAAATATA
>NW_007504432.1:0-257 GCF_000475195.1 Diaphorina citri
AGAGAAAATCAATACCTATGTACCTACCTAATTTGTTTAATATTCAGTTTATTATTATTCTTGATTTGATTTTTCGATATTACTGTCATGTAATGATTTAAAATCAAGACTAGAGCCCGTTCTCCCTTTATTCTCAATATAAGGTTTAAGTCACCCATCCATTTATTGGCCTTGCTCGCCGTAGCTTAACATAGATGACGCTAAAACCGGTCTTAAATTAACGACTGAAGTGTTATCTAAAACTTTCTCGCTTTGAG
>NW_007504433.1:0-257 GCF_000475195.1 Diaphorina citri
CTAATTGAAGTCAGCCATCAATTGTTTTCGACATCTGGGACACCTCTGTAACAAACCCGCGATTACAATCAATAAAACCATGTTGTGAGCTTGGGTACAACACTGTGAGAGCTTGGATCAATTAATCATAAAAAACAGTAAGTTCAGAATCAAGAGCACTTGAAGAGTAATAAATTGTACAAACAAAAGATCACAATCAAAAAGTCCTGAGCGCGTGGTACACAGTGGTAGCGTATATATACTGCCAGCAGAAACAC
>NW_007504434.1:0-257 GCF_000475195.1 Diaphorina citri
TATTATAATAATAATACCCGAGAGAGAAAGACCTACTGCAGTTCCCATTCATATGCAAAAGGGGTTTTGAAAAAGCGTCGCTGAGTCGATGTTAGAAGTGACTCACTTAAGCTTAGCGAGAAAAACGGATAAATAAACTCACCTTTTCTGCTAAACCAAACCTTCTGTTGGAGATCATTCACCGAAAATGTGAAACTGAAACGAAAAATATCATCAAAAATATCTATGTAAGTATCAGAGCGTCACTTCTCTTCTCG
>NW_007504435.1:0-257 GCF_000475195.1 Diaphorina citri
CCTAGCTGGAGGGACATCCGTGCTTCGATTCCCGAAGGAATCGAAATTTTTAATGAGGGTAGATTTACCTTTTTTTTTTCACATCTAACAAGGAACTTTAACTGTTGTATTTAATGACGTCTTATAGATATCTAGGTCAGTGTTCTTTATTACCAACTGCCATGATTGGCCCATCTTCAAATAAATACCTTTGTGCGTTGTATTGGTTTATAGGTTACTCTAACTTCTGGGTCTACACCTTTGTGACCTTTCGATTG
>NW_007504436.1:0-257 GCF_000475195.1 Diaphorina citri
AAAGTAACTTTTTTTCATTAGTTCCTGACAATCCTGACGTCAAATTATTTTTCGTATGCGCTAGTAAATCGCGCACAAACCAATAAGAAGATGCGGCTCAGGTAATAAGATAATAATCTTGCTAATGAAGCATTACACCAGAGAGCTAATCAGTAAGCCTAGACGTAAAGACATTGGTCTAGGCAAGTCCTAGCATACAAGGCTGAGACGGGTTTCAAGGTGAAGTGAATTTCATGTAAAAGGTTTTTTTTTTTTTT
>NW_007504437.1:0-257 GCF_000475195.1 Diaphorina citri
CAGACCAAATAACAGTAGGAACAACAGTGAAAATTCACAATTATGTAGATGGGACCCATTCAGTAACTTAGGCTGACAGGCTGACACACTACATTAGGTGTTATTATGCAAAAGTAATTTAGACATCTTCACTAAACAATGTGTTCTAGACATCTCCACTAACCAATATGGTACAAAATATAATGTGATGCAAGCATCTCCACTAACCAATATGGTACAAATTAATGTGATGCAAGCATGTCCACTAACCAATATGG
>NW_007504438.1:0-257 GCF_000475195.1 Diaphorina citri
GGAGGGGGGTTAACGCGATTCCGTTTGGTTCAATAAATACAACGAACACAGGTATGAGAGAGATAGAGAGAGAGACTAAGAGGGAGGGAGAGACATAAAGAGAGAGCTGAGAGTGTGAGAGAGAGGGAGTGATAAAGCTAGACAGAGCGAACAAGAGAGAGAGAGAAAGGGAGAGAGACAGAAAGATAGAGAGAGAGAGAGAGAGAGAGAGAGAGAGAGAGAGAGAGAGAGAGAGAGAGAGAGAGAGAGAGAGAGAG
>NW_007504439.1:0-257 GCF_000475195.1 Diaphorina citri
CCGGTGACTATCGATTTCATGACCATTTCCAATGTTTCCCTGAATCACGGGAAAGTGTGATTTTACGAAGGGACCCTGCAAGACTGCAAGTCTTGGCGGTGAAGAGGACGTTTGATATACTTTTTGAAAAAAATTGAAGTCTCTTTAAAACGTGTACTGGCGCAATGCCGTACTCCTAGTCCTAGACCTATCATCAAAGCTCAAAAGTTGTCAATAATGTCAATCTTCATTTTTAATTGGTGTCTATGTCTATCAGT
>NW_007504440.1:0-257 GCF_000475195.1 Diaphorina citri
TGAAATCAAAGCGTTGTAATAACCTGGAGTCAATCCAACAAATGAGACCAGGGCCGAATTTAAAGGGGACCGAGGCCCCCCTTTGAGATTCATTTTCTCCTTTACTGTATTGACTCCGAAAATTTGGAGCAACCACCCCACCCCCTTGACAAAATCCTGGCTGCGGCCCTGCATGTGACCACTGTCCACTAACTTGTTTGAGGTCAAAAAAGAAAGAAGTGTTGTTCTTTTAGCTGAATTCTCTTTAGGAATGAGCT
>NW_007504441.1:0-257 GCF_000475195.1 Diaphorina citri
TGTTGATAAAGTGAATATCTAAGCATCTCTCAATGTCATTTTCCAAGAAGATTATGTTTGAAACAGGTACTTACTTTAAACACTACGAATGTTTAAAATTTTAGATAGGATGAACTTTCTGGGTGATAGATTTTCCAACGAGCTCGTTTTCTCCCTAAGAACCTGACCTATATTTTCCTGTCTCTCTCTTATTTACATATTTACAGGACATTTTATACTGAGCTATGCTTGCATTTTCCCCGGTCTATTTCATAACA
>NW_007504442.1:0-257 GCF_000475195.1 Diaphorina citri
TTTTTTTTTTTTTTTTTTTTTTTTTTTTTAATATTGGTCTACAGTCTTCAGAGAAAAAAAAAGATTGATCGAATGTAAACTACCTAGCGGACGAAAAAAACAACTGCGTAAAGTCTGACTTCACACATCTTTGAACTCTTTCATTAGAACGGAAAATAAAAATTGAATTTTCGACCTTTTACTTACAGTTATTTCTTCGGAGTTTTGACTGACCTCAGATTTGGATTTTTCCCAACTTTTTAGGTAGGTACATAGGA
>NW_007504444.1:0-257 GCF_000475195.1 Diaphorina citri
CCTTATCGAGGGGAAAATAAAAATGGAGGAGTGATTTTGGTTTTCTTGTTGTTTTGTAATTATTGACCATTATTAGCTTTAAGTAATATCTTTTTATTGAACATAAAATGTGACTATTTCTGGTGTAGCTAACTTCTGGGACTATAACCTCATGTTGACAAGGATGTTAGTCTCCGCACGCGTGCCCGACGGTATCCAAGTATGCTCAGATGTCAACATTCATTTTAACACGGACATGTATGTAGTCCTGAGCCTGA
>NW_007504445.1:0-257 GCF_000475195.1 Diaphorina citri
TAGGCTTCAGATTAAAAAGCAGTTGGAGACCAAATGTACGTATAGTAAGGCTAGCTATTCACTATCAGGTAGACCTGACACCTGATGAGTTGATGATCAGACACACACTATCTGATAGACCTGACAGGTAGTTATGACTGATCAGGTCCGTCGGTCAGGTTGTTGTGGTTGTTGTTGTTGTTGTTGTAGCGGCTTTAGCTTTCGCCGAATAACAGAATAAAGAAAAGATGTCTTTTTGTATCTGCTATACACCGGGG
>NW_007504446.1:0-257 GCF_000475195.1 Diaphorina citri
AGTCACAGTAAGTTCAACGGACGCGGATGCTCAAATAGATGGGAGTGAGAATAATGTGACTTGAATAGGTGGTGATTAAATGGGTGTGAATACTCCCATAATATAATCACAAGTAAGAATAGTTTACTATCTTTGGATCATAAGGACAAAGCACGGGCTGATGGGGTCTTTCTTACATAAAATTTGTTTGTCATACACTGTTAGGTCAGGATCCTAAGTTACCTTTGTGTTTGGCTTCCTGTGTTTTCACATTGGCT
>NW_007504447.1:0-257 GCF_000475195.1 Diaphorina citri
TATCTGCTATACCTGTTTTTGCCCTCTATTTAGTTTTGTCTAATTTGGTTCCTTCGAGGAGGTACAAATTAGGTTCATAGGCAATTAAGCACTCAAGGAAACACAAACTCAATAGATTAATTTGGACACTTGGACTAAATCAATAGATCACTTTGGGCACTTGGACAAAATCAATACATTACTTTGGACAGTTGGACAAAATCAATGGTTTACTCATTCCTTCGAGGAGGTACAAATTAGGTTCATAGGCACTTGAG
>NW_007504448.1:0-257 GCF_000475195.1 Diaphorina citri
TGAAGAAAATTAGGAGGAAGAGGAAGGGAGATAGAGAGAAATAGAAAGAGGAATTCAGGGAAGGGTATAGAGAAGAAGAAAAAGGAAAGCGAGTAAACAGAAGGGGAGAGAGAGAGAGAGACGAAAATAAGAAGGAAAAAGAAGGAGATAGAGAAAGATGCTCATAAAGAGTTGGGAGGGAGAGAGAGAAGAAAAATTTAGACACTAGATTCTGACAAGATAAAGTGAGTGAGAGAATGATGAAGAGAGAGAGAGAG
>NW_007504449.1:0-257 GCF_000475195.1 Diaphorina citri
CTCTAGATCTTGTTGCTGCCACTTGACTTTCAGCTTCCTTTTTGCCTCTCTATTCTTTAGATGGAAAGCAGATACAACTGATTTAGTAGGGTTGGGTCTTAGGTTGTTTTCCCTATAGTATATGGACAGTTCTTGTAACGCATCTTCCAGCTTTCTTTCTACAGTCTCGAAATTCGCTCCCTGTGCTGTTACGGCTGTGTCATCCGCATATATGAAGTTGGTAGTGTCTTTGTGTGCTGGTTGGTCATTTGTATATA
>NW_007504450.1:0-257 GCF_000475195.1 Diaphorina citri
CATTTTCTGAAGATTTGTAAGAGTCTCTGTAAAAGAAGACTCGATGATGCAGGCTTTAGAATTTGACCTAGTATACCAAGAGATTCTGCCCCAAAAGCTCAGAACATTTGGCTGTAACAGCAAAGCAATCGCCTGGTTTGGCTCTTACCTTTCTGGGCGCAGTCAAAGCGTTTTTTTTCTCTTCTTCTTCTTCTTATTGGGCCTCTTCGGCAATAAACCTTTTGGTGGTATCCTGACAAATCAAACTATTCTGGACA
>NW_007504451.1:0-257 GCF_000475195.1 Diaphorina citri
CAGATAGGTAATTAGGTATTTTACATTCAGAGTTCTACTTCGTTCTAGCTAGATATTCTTCACCCAACCCCTAATAAAATTGCACTTTTCAGTTTAGTTACCTAAGCTTATTTCTCATGTATATGAATTTACAATGTATAACTAGGTACCTAATATTTACATTTCATTCTATAGATACCTACTATAAAAAATAATTTTAATGTTGTTCTTGTTCTTGTAATAATTGACTTTGTGTCTTGATTTTTATAACATTCGTA
>NW_007504452.1:0-257 GCF_000475195.1 Diaphorina citri
CTTCTTCTTCTTCTTCTTCTTCTTCTTCTTCTTCTTCTTCTTCTTCTTCTTCTTCTTCTTCTTCTTCTTCTTCTTGTCATTCTTTTTCCTGATTCCATTTCTCGACTGGACTTTTGGAGTAAGATAATTATGACGTGAATGGTTTGTGTACTCGTGTACATTTCTGTCAAGAACTTGATCTGATTTGTTTGTGTTGCGTGTTCTAATTAGATGATTATAATAATCATTAGTTCAACTTTGCGGAAGAATATCTACAA
>NW_007504453.1:0-257 GCF_000475195.1 Diaphorina citri
CTGGGCAGTTGAGCGGGATTCGGAGTGAAAAATTAGAGGCTTTTCTTGAAAAGGAAAGCCCAAAAACGTTAAAATGTTCTCAGGGTGTGGTGATCGATACCTGAGTGATTAACTTTGTGGAAGTAAACCAATATTGGACCTGGTAATGGATGTGATAGAAAATTTCGAAGCGTTTTCTGCCAAAAAAGACTTTTGGATCGTACAGTTGAAAACATATTTCAGCAGTTGAAAACATATTTCAACAGTTGAAAACATAT
>NW_007504454.1:0-257 GCF_000475195.1 Diaphorina citri
GTATTTGGGCGGGGCTTATTCCGTTTTACGCGTATGGCATTCGGATTGACTGGGGCAACCGGCACGATGCAGCGTGTCATGGACATGGTGTTAGGACCGGGATTAGAACCTGATGTGTTCGAATATTTAGATGACGTCATAGTGGTAGGAGGGGACACGCTTCAGGCGCATATAGATTTGATTTCAGAAGTATTGAGGCGCTTGTCCCAAGCTAAGTTGAAGATAAACTGGGAGAAGTCTGAATTCTGTATGAGGGA
>NW_007504455.1:0-257 GCF_000475195.1 Diaphorina citri
GGTCCGAACGGGTATCGGGCCACATTCCGAGATATCAACGCCTATGGAGTCAGCAACCTCACCGTCATTGGAGCTAGGTGAGAAAAGATTATCCCTTTGGATACGGTTGAAATAACAGGAGTATTGTGAATTTACTCGTATGATCTACCTATTATAATAGGTCTTTATGCACAAGAAAATATTTTGTTTTACAATCAGAAGGGGTAAGAATTGAAGGCAGCCTAGAATGAAGTCCTGTGATGTGATTTACAAAGTCA
>NW_007504456.1:0-257 GCF_000475195.1 Diaphorina citri
AAGCGAATACAATAGCCCGTCCACTATACCTTTTGTTATTACTATCGTAATAATAAAGGAAGGACGGGCTAAAAATACCCGCCTAGTTACTAGTTACCTTGGTGGGTAGAGTGTCTGCCTTGAAAGTGGTAGGTCGCGGATTAGATTCCCTCCCAGGGAGGATTTTATCCTAAACAAATTAGGTTTGTTCTCGGACCGGCTGGCTTTCTCCTATTCTGTCTTTCTCCTCTCTTCGCTCTCGAGACGATAAGACCTTA
>NW_007504457.1:0-257 GCF_000475195.1 Diaphorina citri
CCAATTTTCAATTAAAGGTTTCACGCGTTTCAGTTTATTATTAATAACATTGTCCCAAGAGATTTGCCAGTGCTTTTGTATGATGGAACTTATAACAGGTCGAAAATCGTAGGATGTGCAAGTTTTCAAAGTTATGTTGGTATTGGGATTTCTTGCAGCGATATCGACTAATTCATTACCCGTTATTCCACAGTGTGAAGGACACCATACAAGGTTCAAATTTTTGCCGCAGTCTTTCACTTGTAACCATGTATTGT
>NW_007504458.1:0-257 GCF_000475195.1 Diaphorina citri
CTATGTACATATCGTACCTATGTGATTTCGCGATTATGTTCGCGGATTTGGCGATTATGTTCGCGGATTTGCCGATTTCGCGATTATGTTCGCGCGTTCGCGGATTTCGCGATTATGTTCGCGGATTTCGCGATTATGTTCGCGGATTTGGCGATTATGTTCGCGGATTTCGCGTTTTCGTTCGCGGATTTGGCGATTATGTTCGCGGATTTCGTGATTATGTTCGCGGATTTGGCAATTTTGTTCGCGGATTTTGC
>NW_007504459.1:0-257 GCF_000475195.1 Diaphorina citri
TCAAATGTGACAAGGATGCGACACGAAACTTTTGGTTAAGACCGGTGCAACGCTTGGCGGCATTTTACCGTTTTTTGGTGGTTTTTGGTGTAATTTAACAATATCTCGGGAACGGTATGAGCTAAAGACTTGAAATTTGGTATGTAGTTCACAAATGTGACAAGGATGCATTCAAAACGATTGGTTAAAATAGGTGCTGCGGTTGGCGGTATTTTGACCGCTTTTTGGCGGGTTTCGACCGCTTTTTGGCGGTTTTC
>NW_007504460.1:0-257 GCF_000475195.1 Diaphorina citri
TCTACCTAATATAAAGTTCGGCCCAGTCGGGAATCGAACTCGCGACCTAGCGCTTACAAGGCAGGCGCGCTTAGTTCTAATCTAATTAGGTCAGCTTTTGTCCTGAACTGTCAAATCGCGTCTAGCGGTAGCATACCGTAATGGTATAAAAAATCACAAAATGGTCCTAGCAATAGAAACCTGTGCACATTTCAAATGGGATTATTTCATATGTGCATATTTCTAAACCTTTATATCGGAGCTATGTCGAGAATTTG
>NW_007504461.1:0-257 GCF_000475195.1 Diaphorina citri
ATGGCTTTTTTTTCCTTTGAGGCGCTTTAACTCTGGAATACCAGGTCGTTCACGCCGTTGTACATGCTTTTACCTAGCTTGAGATCTTCGTTTGTATGAATTTATTATGGGTGAAATCTTGGTAATTTTCGACTTTTTTTTTGGAAACAATAAGATCGCGTTTTACGAAGTCGGAGTTGGCTTCAATTCTGGATTAAACTCAACTCTGATTTGATAAACCCTTGCGGAGAAGCAGAAAGAAATGCGATTGATTTCGT
>NW_007504462.1:0-257 GCF_000475195.1 Diaphorina citri
TGTAGCGTAGACCCACAGGTGGGCCAATAAATGGTACGTTTTTTAGGTGGGCGAATAAATGGTACACTTACCCTAAATGGAACCAAACACAGTGGTACTGATACCAAATTAAAAAAAAATGACATGGAACCTGCTGTAACAATAGGTAGGTACCTACCAAACCTGATGGGTCCTTAGTGAGGAGCTGTAGGATGTTTTAATTGAAATGTCATTTAAGAAAACGAAGAACATTTTATCAACACAGAAGAACATGATCA
>NW_007504463.1:0-257 GCF_000475195.1 Diaphorina citri
ATGTACATTAACTTCCCCTCCTCTCCTTTCACGAATTTTGTAATGTGGCTTTTTTCTCGCATTACGATCCGCCATCTTCTTTTACATTAGGAATATAGGAAGTTTTGGCGGTAAAATTTAAAACCTTTAGTGTTAAAGCGCCTAGCCCACCTCTGTGGCTGAGCACTGACTCTCAACCCGGAGGTGCTGGGTTCAAATCCCGGCCAGGGCGGAATTTTTTTCAGTTCCTGGATAGGCATGGATGTAGAAGAATGTTC
>NW_007504464.1:0-257 GCF_000475195.1 Diaphorina citri
ACACAAAATAAATTCGTTCCAATGTTCTATTTTCAAAGTGATCTTTTCTTACTACATTAGAACTCCAACTCAACACTAACTAGGCTGGCAGCCAAGAGGTTTGATAGAGGAATCTGTAACTACAGAGGTCTTATCGTCCCCAATGCGCTGAGAGAAGGAAGGCAGGATCTGTACTATTACCCATTCGGGTATGGAGCTTTCTTCTTCTTCTACAGCTAGAGTAACAATAACGGACAAAGGTTTTTTTTTTTTTTTAA
>NW_007504466.1:0-257 GCF_000475195.1 Diaphorina citri
AAGGTGTCCGAGGTGCAACACGCGATCGAAAGTGGGCGGGGGGAGGGTGAGAATACGGCTAAAGGTGACGGGAATGCCGACCGCAAAGGTGGACAACAGGGGCAAGCATCTTCCAGCAGAGATGCCGGTCCCGGTGGAAACCTAAGTTCCGGTGATGAACTAGCCGTCTTTCGCCGAGTGCTCATGAACGCTCTACAGCTGTGGTCAAGCTACCAGGTCATCGTCCATAGTGACCTTCATCAGCATGCTTACCTATC
>NW_007504467.1:0-257 GCF_000475195.1 Diaphorina citri
ATCCGGGTACCAATCACGTGCGACGTTGCTTAACTTCAGTGATCCCTGGGGAACTGGTGTATTCAACGTGCAATCGCCGCTGGCTTAGATTATACCTGTCTGAAGGGTTTACTGAGAAGTGGTTTTTAGTTAATAGAGAGTTTTTGCAACCAAAATTGGCGTCCCGTTTACTGGACCCCAATTTTGGTTTCAAAAAACTCATTAATTTCCCTTTAGAAATGACCTAGTCATTATTGTAATATTGTTTCCTTTCCAGT
>NW_007504468.1:0-257 GCF_000475195.1 Diaphorina citri
TTTGCTGGTAAGATCTCCTACCAATCTGAAAATTGATGCTTAAGGTGTGTCCACACATAGTCGACGGCCGTATACTATGTCTGGACACACCTTTGGAACACATATTGTCAGCATAACTCCCCAGTCCCTTTCAAAAAGAAAGAAAGGAGAAGAAAAACAGACAGACGTATTTATTTGATACATCAAACGGGTTCTTGCCCTTTACTATGTTACAATAATTCCCTATCTAGACCTAGCAAACTTATACCTATCAAAAA
>NW_007504469.1:0-257 GCF_000475195.1 Diaphorina citri
AGGGAACTGTAACAACGGGTTTGATAGAGGGAACTGTAACAACGGGTTTGACAGAGGGAACTGTAACAACGGGTTTGACAGAGGGAACTGTAACAACGGGTTTGATAGAGGGAACTGTAACAACGGGTTTGATAGAAGGAACTGTAACAACGGGTTTGATAGAGGGAACTGTAACAATAAAGGTCTTATCGTCCTGAAATCGAAGAGAGAAGGAGGACAAAACAGAGAAAGTCAGCCGTTCCGAGAACAAACGCGCT
>NW_007504470.1:0-257 GCF_000475195.1 Diaphorina citri
TTCATTACTAGTATAGGTAGCTCGCTATACTGTAGTAATAGAAAGTAAAAATACAAAGAGCCTAAAAAAAAAAAAAAAGATGAATGTGTCAGCGCCGTTTTCATTTCATATGAATTAAACATCTGCTACATTGGACTTGCGTGTCACAGCATGCCCATCCTGTAATATGCCCTTTAATAGATGGGCGAGAAGAGACACATACACAATACTTCTCTTTACTTATGTGCTGTTTGGTTAAACCTCTTTTTTTTTAAAAA
>NW_007504471.1:0-257 GCF_000475195.1 Diaphorina citri
AAAAAAAAAAAAAAAAACAACAACTGGAGAAAGCGTCTGGTAAATTCTGGCTTTTAGGTAAATCCTTTCCCTCAAGAAGGCGGGCGTTCACTTTTCCGTAAGTTTTAGCCGGGAATTAGCCAGAAGAATGGAGGAGGTTTTCATAAAGACTTAGGTACTAAGTATTAGAGACTTTTAAGACAACTTACTGCTAAAGGGTGGGAGGGAGGGGAAGGAGAAAGGGGTGTGGAAGAGGGGGAAAGGGGGAGGAAAAAAGG
>NW_007504472.1:0-257 GCF_000475195.1 Diaphorina citri
GGGGACTTTTGAGACAAGAAAAACTGTTTTTACATGTATTTTTCCTATGGCGCACATTAAAAGTGGACACACTGTATGCTTACCCTGGATAATTGATTAATTGTTTCAATTTCTATACTCCCCCCCCCTCTTCTTTTTTTTTCTTCTTCTTCTTCTTCTTCTTCTTCTTCTCTTTCTTACCTCTCTCTTTCTTCTCTACTATTCCCCTTTTCTTTCCCCTACTCTTCCCAGACCCTCCCTCCTCTCTTTTTCAACAA
>NW_007504473.1:0-257 GCF_000475195.1 Diaphorina citri
TTTTTCCTGCTCTATGACTTTGAAACATCACCCAAGTAAGCGCAACTGTTCTATTGTGGTAAAAATCTTCTCCTCCTCTTCCTCCTCCTTCTTCTTCTTCTTCTCCTTTTGCTGCTGCTGTTACTGCTTCTTCTTCTTTTTCTTGTCTATTCGTTTCAAATATTGGCGACCATTCTTGTTTTGATGACTTTGTTAACGCCTGCCGTGAACAGTTCAGTGGTTTGGCGGAACCATTATCTAATTGCAAACAAATAGAG
>NW_007504474.1:0-257 GCF_000475195.1 Diaphorina citri
ACGAAGTGATGAGATTTAGTTTTAACTTGATCTTCACTTTAAAAAAAAAAAAAAAATCCTTTTAATTCGTACTACCAATCGCGCATTACGCCTTACAGTTAATACAGACAGTTTTTTTTAAAGAGGTTTGAAAGAGGGGACGGTAACAACCTTGGTCTTATCTTCCTGAAATCAAAGAGAGGAGGACACGATTTCTTCTTCCCTGTCCTCCTTCTCATTCCGAAAACGAACCTTATTTGATTAGGATAAATTACTAC
>NW_007504475.1:0-257 GCF_000475195.1 Diaphorina citri
CTCTCCCCCTCTCTCTCTCTCTCTTCCCCTTACTCTCCCTCCCCCTCTCTCTCTCTCTCTTCCCCTTACTCCCTCTCTCTCTCTTCTTCTCTCTACCTCTCTCTCTCTGTTTGAAAATCAAGAGAAAGAAACATGAAGTATTGAAACCTAGAGTAAGAGAGAGAGAGAGGGAGAGAGAGAAGAGAAGGGGGAGAAAGAGAAGAAGGACAGAATAGGGGGAACGAGAGAAAGAGAGAGAGAAGAAGAAGGAACAGAAG
>NW_007504476.1:0-257 GCF_000475195.1 Diaphorina citri
AGTCGAGAATTGTGTATTGCGGGCAGATGATTTTCGAGTGAGTCGAAGTATTAAAATGATACAATTCGTTTCTTTCCAAGCTTTCCGTTTTCTCATTTCTTATATCTAACAGTCTGCATGGTCAGCTGAGACTCTCTACAAAGAACTGAGGCTCTCTACATTAGTACACTGTACACCGACTCTGTGGCAATGTCTCCTGTGAAAAACAAAACCCAGGCGAACATAAAACTGATAGTTTCCACACCTATTTCCCGGAA
>NW_007504477.1:0-257 GCF_000475195.1 Diaphorina citri
TACGAAATACGAAAGTTGAAGTGTCGATGTCGATTGTCAGTGCCTTGTCGGAGTGTCGGCCTAGAGTTAAATCAGCCTTTATTCCCGAGATAGAACTATCACAAGATAATATATTAATATTAAGCGAATTCTGTTATAACAACTGCAGGTTAGGAATAAACACCGAGCACTTTTTTTTAACTTTCAAGTTGTTACAAAATAATATACTCGTATAATGAAATTATTATCATTTTCAAGTTATCTAATAACTTACTGCG
>NW_007504478.1:0-257 GCF_000475195.1 Diaphorina citri
CTTTTCTTTCGTCCCCCTCCCCCCTCGGGCTTGATACTTTCTTGGAGCTTCCCCCTGGGAAGCTCCAAGAAAGTATCAAGAAACTGGACACGGGCCTATGTTATGAGATCATTTAGCATTTTAGCCCTATATTAGGTTATGCTAAGCTATGTAAGTCACATATATAGGTATTGGTTGCAAAATGTGTAAAAGGTAGATACTAGATACCTACTAATGTTTGTTTTACCTTTACGTAAGGTTTTACCGTCAGATAAAGA
>NW_007504479.1:0-257 GCF_000475195.1 Diaphorina citri
AACTCTTACAAGGCAGGATCACTAACCCCCAAGCTAACTAGGCTGGTACGAAATGTTAGCTCTTCTCCTGAGGAAATTCAAGTTGAGATAAAATGAAAACAATCATAATTACTGTACTGGCAAATAATAAAATAAATAGGTGGCATTATCTAATATAATTTAAAACGGCCTCCCAGGAAGAAAACAGAACAAGAACAGCCCAAGGGTTCAAAAATATTCCCTCAAATGCCAAGATGAAACAGGAAATTCCAGGAGTT
>NW_007504480.1:0-257 GCF_000475195.1 Diaphorina citri
TTTTTTTGATGTCACCCTATAATATATTTAGGGTGGTAAGAGAGGGGCGTTAAGAATTCAATTATTCCCCCCACATTGATGGGATTTTTATTTCTTCATTATGGGCACAAAACATGTGACTTGTTTTAGAGAGAGGATTTACATCAAAACATTTTACAAGAAGGGGTCCCTCATTTTAGGGGATGCGAAATGTGATTCAATTACCTATAAGTACGCATTTTATTTCGCAATAATTCTAATATTTTTATTTATTATTA
>NW_007504481.1:0-257 GCF_000475195.1 Diaphorina citri
TTTTAATGTGAGAATAAGACATAATTAGATAATTTATTATGATATATCCAAATAAATTCGGATTATTTAATGTTTTTGGAGGAAAATATTTACCAGAATTACTTCAACCTTTAATAAATTCATTATACTATATCTATATAAACGTAATTAAAAATAAATTTTTTAAAATGGAATTATTGAAATATTTTAATTTATTTTTAGGGAGACCTACTCCTATATATTATTGTAAGAATATTTCTAATATTTTAAAAGGTTCT
>NW_007504482.1:0-257 GCF_000475195.1 Diaphorina citri
CTGGAGCCGCCACTGGCAGAGACAGAATTTTGAGAACCACTGCAAAAAATGGTTTTTTTATAAGAAATAACTATATGCAAAATTTCAGGTTTCCATCTTTAGTCATTCAAAAAATATTCAAGGGTCCCCGGACTTTTGAAACACTCTGTATATAAAAGGGAAATATGGACGGGTCATTCATGTATGTATGTCTGTCCGAATTGTTTAGAGAAAACTATAATAGATATCAAAAAAGTGTAAACGAAGACCCCCAGTAA
>NW_007504483.1:0-257 GCF_000475195.1 Diaphorina citri
GATTTTCAAGGGTCCCCACAGCACCCCCGGAGGCCGGATTGGGCCCTAAATCTAATGACCAAACTTGTTTGTTTGACATATTTGCCAAATTTCATCCAAATTGAACTGACCGCCTCCGCACTCTGGAGTTTTGGTGAAATAAACGAAACATTGAAGTCAAACTAAAAGCGACATTGTCGGGTCACAACACTCCGCCTAACAGGAGTGTGTGGTGGGTCTTCCGTTCCGTGATACCGCAATGTTGGGTCAGATCGGAA
>NW_007504484.1:0-257 GCF_000475195.1 Diaphorina citri
GAGAGGATTATGATGATGATCCACCGTCTTGCTAGGACTCTCCAGAACGTCTGAAACATACAACCAGAAGTAGAAATTGACTAAATGTACTGCAAGCAAAGTTTAACTTATTGTTTCATTACAAATTTTCATGAATAAATCGTTTATTTTGGCCAAGTACAAATTTTCATGAATCAATTGTTTATTTTGACCAAGTTTGTTTATTTGCACTCTAAGCAACAAGGCTGTGTGTGAAGTTACTAGAAAGAATGATAAGT
>NW_007504485.1:0-257 GCF_000475195.1 Diaphorina citri
TCCCTCTCTCTCTCTCTCTCCCTTTCTTTCTCTCCCTTTCTCTCTCTCTTCCTCTCTCTCTCCCTTTCTTTCTCTCCCTTTCTTTCTCTTTCTCTCTCTCTCTTCTTAAGAAAAAGAGGTTTTTTTCTTCGTGTTTTGAAATTTCCCCGAACTACTTTTCTTATTTACATTTTTGTTGTTGTTGTTGTTGTTGTTGTTGTTGTTGTTGTTGTTGTTGTCGTTGCTGTTGTTGGTCTTCTCCTTCTTGGAATTGACCT
>NW_007504486.1:0-257 GCF_000475195.1 Diaphorina citri
TTATCATCTCAAATCATTCAAATGCACATTCGAATGGGACTGGAAATTCATCGAAATGGAGCGATGGGGCCCCGACCTTGCCTGCGGGGTTTGAGGGGCGGATCGATTATTGGAAATCGAAAGCGAACTATCGATTCCGCCAATGGTCAGGATCCTATCGCCGGATGACTTTGATATCAAACTATCGATCCCAGAAATCGATAGGTTCCTATCGCTTTCTTCCGCGGACGTCCGAGTTTCGGGCAGCATCGCTTTGC
>NW_007504487.1:0-257 GCF_000475195.1 Diaphorina citri
ACTTCATACCTCGGCTGCGATTGAACCCACGCCCTCCTGATTCTAGGCTAGCGTCTTTACCACTACACGACGAATACAGGGGGCATAACTATTCGTTCAAAAATTCACAATTACCTGCCGTCACGTACTGAGTGGTCCCTTCTATGCTGGCAACACTATCCGTTCCAAACGGCACAAAAATTGGTTTATTGTAGTCGAAATTGACCGCACTGGCCAAGTGACTGCTGAACGCATAATGATTGAGAATATCTCGCGTC
>NW_007504488.1:0-257 GCF_000475195.1 Diaphorina citri
AGGACCGTATTCAGGGGGGGGGGGATTTCCGATGCTTTCTGTTTATCTTGGACATATGATGCGAATGCCCGACCAGAGATACCCCAAATTAGCCGAGAGGAAGGCCCCGATGTACTTGGGAAGGAAATGTCATGGAATCTGTTAAGGAGAGAGGACAGTCCTGGAAAAGTGCCACAAGATAGTGTTCACGATAGAAGCAAATGGCGAGCTTTCTGGCAAACCCGACACCAACGGTAGAACGGGATGGATTAAGTAAG
>NW_007504489.1:0-257 GCF_000475195.1 Diaphorina citri
CTGTAGATGCAAGACACTGAAGACTGAACTAATAAAGCAGAAGAAAATGAGTTCAATTTTGCAAAGTTTTGCATTGGGTACGGAGCTCAAAAGCTTCCAACTAAATCTCTCCAAATCCAGTTCTGTAGTTTGTTTTAGAGTTTAGACGGTGTGGGATGCTCTATAAACCTCGGGTTCCTAAACTGGGGGTGATCGGTCCAAAGGCTTTGTCCATACGTAGTCGACCGTCGCGCGTCATTCGATGGTCGATCTACGTT
>NW_007504490.1:0-257 GCF_000475195.1 Diaphorina citri
CTCCTCCTCTTCCACTATTGTCCAGTGGAGGTCCCGGGTTCTATTCCTGTCTGTGTTGAAATCTTTCTGCATTGTGCTTGCATTGACCGATTGAGGAGTGAGTAGCTTCTTTGAATAAGTAACGACCACCTGCAGTACCTTAGAATGGACACCTTTCATTGTATTCTTTTATGGTAATTTTGCACTTGATTATATGGCACTCTTTTAAATTGTTCCAACCGCGGAGTCTCAATTAAAAAAAAAAAAAAAAATAAAAA
>NW_007504491.1:0-257 GCF_000475195.1 Diaphorina citri
ACACGTTTTGAGGTCCTCAGAGCCTAAATACAAAGTTTCAGCCATTGGTCCGTGTGTCTGTCCTTCTGTCTGTCTGTAAACAAAATATGTATCTCGAGAACGGTAAGAGCTAGAGACTTGAAATTTGGCATGCAACTGTCAAATGTAACAAGGATGCGACACGGAACTTTTGATTAGGATAGGTGCTGCAGTTGGCTGCATTTCGGCCGCTTTTTGGCGGTTTACGACCGGTTAGAGGTATTGTAAAGTTTACAATA
>NW_007504492.1:0-257 GCF_000475195.1 Diaphorina citri
GGTTCGATTCTCGAAAGAGTGGAAGTTTTTGGACTACAGGGTTTACTTAGCTTCGTGAGGACAAATCAGTAGTTACTTCAAAGGAGTAGCGACCAGGCAGCAAAATATAGATTAATTAGACTTCCTTTATCATGGACACTCGTTGCTTTGTTGAAAACCCAGAAGAGGTTATATGTAGAAAGAAACGATAGAATTGGTATACTTACAGTTTCTACGCTATTATCAATACGAGCTTTCTTTCTCTTGGGTACATCACT
>NW_007504493.1:0-257 GCF_000475195.1 Diaphorina citri
GTACAGGTACTTAAGTAAGAACCTACTTAAAAATGTAGGTAGGTATACGTATTACCTATTTAAATACCTCCTCTACCTCTACCTACTAACAGGCCATGCACTTTTCAAAACTACCACGTCTTTTTCAGACTTGGCAATGTTTTGTTTTGTGAAAAATAGGCCAAGTTCCTCCTCCCAAAAAAATCCCCCCCTCCCAAAAAAAATAACGTATTGGCCAAGGAAAAAGATGATATAAAAAAATGTCCAAGTTCTTTGTG
>NW_007504494.1:0-257 GCF_000475195.1 Diaphorina citri
TTCTTCTTCTTCTTCTTCTTCTTCTTCTTCTTCTTCTTCTTCTTCTTCTTCTTCCTAGCCTTTTCCTTCTTAAATAGGTTCGGCGTTTCTTGTCAGTCCCTTCCAGGCAGCCCTATTGTCTACCTCATGTCCTGTTAAATTTTTCTCACTCGAGTCTTGATTCACACAATCCTTCCACTTTTTCTTCGGCCTCCCTCGCCCTCACCCTGACTTTCAAGTTGCTCTTCCATAAGAATATCAGAACTGATCTTTATTTA
>NW_007504495.1:0-257 GCF_000475195.1 Diaphorina citri
ACTTTGGATTTAGGCTCTAGGGACCTCAAAACGTGTTTTGGCACTAAAAACTGACCATCGAAAATTTGACCTGATTACCTACATTACTTTCCTTCCTATAGGTATAGGATAAGGAAAGTATAAAGTCTTTTAATTTTCCAAATTTTAATCAATCCAAATTTTAGTTAGTCATACAATTTGTGTGAACGCCTTGCAACACCTTTTAAGTATGCAACGTGCCACATATATCCAAAATACTAATACGGCATTCATCCAGA
>NW_007504496.1:0-257 GCF_000475195.1 Diaphorina citri
TCTTGTTGTGTTCCGTTCCAATATTGATGACTTGATGAAAAACTTATTTTGAGCTCAAATTTAGTTTACCTGATTGAACTTGATATTTGAAGGAACCCCCTAATAATACCTACCTAATTTATTGGTATTTAGGCATGTTTAATTTTACACCAATGTAAATGATAGAAGAGTTAGGATTTTTTACAAGAAGAACAATTTATAAATAAATAGAACATGAAGAGGTTGGAAAAAGGAGAAGGAGAAGGAGAAGACGAAAG
>NW_007504497.1:0-257 GCF_000475195.1 Diaphorina citri
TGCAAATACTGCAATGGATTGATAGGGAGAACAGTCTTATCACCCCAAAATCAAAGAGGAGAGGACAGGATAAAGCCAACTGGGTAATTATGCAGAAGTCACTTCCATGGAAAAGAAAAGGTCTTTTTTGTATTTAACCTAACCCTATAATAAAACTAATCACTGCTCTAATTGTGAAAACTCCTTCTTGCCTTTAACCTAACCCTATAATAACACTAATCACTGCTCTAATTGTGAAAACTCCTTTTTGTGTTTAA
>NW_007504498.1:0-257 GCF_000475195.1 Diaphorina citri
TTTTTTCAACCTCCTTTTCTTCACTCTTCTTCTTCTCTTCCTTTCTTTTTTCTGTTTCTTCTTTCTTTCTTTTTTCCCTTGCTCCTTCTCCTCTTCCTTCTCGCACTCTTTTTTCCAAATTTCTGCCCATCCTCTTCCTTTTTGTACTTTCTTCTCACTCTCTATCCTCGCATTTTTTCTCAAGTTTCTTTCTCTTCTTTTTACTTTTTTTGTCCCTCCCTCGTGTTCAGTTTCTTTTCCTTTTCTTCCCTCTTCGT
>NW_007504499.1:0-257 GCF_000475195.1 Diaphorina citri
CAAGGTGATCTGGGGAACATTTACGTCTGTGGCACACTTATTTATGGTGTAAATAAAGGCCTCAAGGCCCCAGATCAGGAGAGGGTGCTTGGTTGCCGAAGTGTGCCGCGAAATAACCACCTTCATGTAGAGTGTGCTGTGATAAAAAATGGGTTGAGAACCACTGAGCTCTATACACTGAACCTTCAAGTCGAGGGGTCGAGTGTATTGTATTTCTGGCTCGGCCAATAGGAACGCTTAAAACTAAAACCAGTTGA
>NW_007504500.1:0-2211 GCF_000475195.1 Diaphorina citri
GTTTTAATTTGTGTCTTGCATTTCTTTCTGAGGAGAATATATTCTGTGTTTATTTTAGAAGAGCGGTTTTTTATTTTTCTTAGGCGTTCTTTGCGTTTGTACATTTTTATAGTGTTTTTGGCCCACCACATGGGAAATTTTCTACTTGTTTGTTTAGGGGTGAATTTAGGTGTGCTTTTTTCAAAGGCTTGATTGCACATTTTGTAAAAGAATAGCATACATTCTTCAGGATTCATGCTGTCAAGGGGACTCCAATCCACATTACCAAGTTCACATTTCAGCGTAGCAAAATTTGTCTTTTTATAGTAAAAACCTTGTGGTAATAGTGGGCCTTTTTGTTGAGTCTCACCTTTACCTAATTTTATGGTGGCTACAAATGCAGGATGATGTTGGTCTATATCTACAAGGCCTATTTCTTCTTCAACAGTAGTAAAGGCTAGTTTTTTCCGACCAATTTTTTCTTGATCGAAATTAGTTAGAAATAAGTCAAGTGTTCTACCCATACCATTTTCAATTTTATTAAGTGATTCAAGTTGAAACATACCTAGTATCCTATTGAGGTGAAGCATAGATGCAGAGTATGGAGGATTGTCACTTTTAGTATAGGATAGGTATTCAGGAATGTTGAAATCACCCACAAGTATGAGTCTTTTTTGTGTAAGTTCAGTTTGGAGGGAGAGCCAATCCGCGAAGTTTTGCAAGGTCTCCGGTTTTAGGGGAGAAGGAAAATAGCATACTCCCACGTATACCTCCTGACTGTGTAAAGTGCATTTGAACCATAATGTTTCAGTGGTCTGGTTACTTACATTCCAGTGTGTCAAAGGGATGACTGGAATTTCGCTTTTTATACCTACTATTATTCCACCACCACATTCTTTAGTTGTAGCAGATAAATCCCTGTCTTGTCTAATCACTTCATATCGCGAGTCAAATAATTCTCTCGAGTTTATTTTTGGTGACAACCAGGATTCTGTGATAGCAACCACGTCATAGTCTTCAGATAACAAACTTGGAAGAAATTTGTGGGTTTTTCTGACCAGACTTCGAGCATTCTGATAAAATATACGAATTGTTTTGTTTGCACGTATTTGAACATCTGAGTGTTCATGTCGGTTTTTCGGTTGCTTTTTTCGGTTTTGAGACTGGGTATAATGTGTGTCTCGTGAGATGAAGGGGTTTTTACAGGTGCGCGGATTTAAAGTAAGGTTATTTGAATCATCTTGTTCATCATCTAATATAGATTCGTCAGAGTTTGCGGAAAATTCTGCTGTCTACAGTAACATTGTGTGTTAGGTAAGTACTGTGGAGGAACCGAACCCTCGTACCCCATGCAAGCGTCACCGTAGAGTCTAGAGTTATGATGATTACGTAATGCTGGGTATTCGTATTCATAGTATTCAGAATAAGGTCCATAGTAGGTACTGCTAGGTACTTTAGTAGGTACGTGTGTTGAACCCATGTGTCTATTACTGTATTTATTGAAGCCCTGATACCTGTTACCTGTGAAGTGTGATGTGTGAGCTTTATATCTGTTTTGTTTATGTAGAGGATATTGCTTATTGTGATGTGTGTTGAATTTGTTCTGATGATTGTTCCTGTTTGTTAAATGTTTTGTGCTATGATGATGTTCATGTTCTATTGGTATCTTATGTTCTTGTTTGGTGATACCAAATGACTTGTTAACCATTCGTCTACAAAGTATATTTTTGCCCTTTCGATTAAGGTGTACCATGTCTTGGTTAAGATGAGTTATGTTTAGGAAGTTGTGTGGATCTAGACAAGTGAAGTTGTTGTACTTTTTGATGTAATGTTTGATCCTAGTGTTCACACTGGCAATGTGTTGGTTGATTTTTCTAGCTGTGTAACGTGGCGGTATTAAAACAATTAGAACATCTTGCTTAGGTAGAACTTTATGGAGTTCATCTAACGATTTTTCAATTGACTCTTGTTTGGTTTTAAAAACATCATTTGAGCCTCCTAAAATACAAATTAGTGTGTTAGAGGTAACTGTTTCTTTTTTAGCAAGTTGTACAAGATCATTGATTTTAAAACCTGGGTTACATTTGACATTAATCTTACAATCTACAGGTACAAAGTTTTTCAAAATAATATTAAAATCTCTGACCTGACTGTCTCCTAGTACTAAAATACTTTTATACGCCCTTGGGGTATTTCCATCCATTTGTTCCGGTTCCTGTTGTTGGTGGGGAG
>NW_007504500.1:7582-10210 GCF_000475195.1 Diaphorina citri
AAAAAAGTATGCAACCTTGAAGGGGCAACTCATATTTTCTCGAAAAAATTTCGCCTGTGGCGCTGTAATTATAGAAATGTATTAGGGGAAATTTTCAAAGCCTAAAAAATGGAAAAATAATTTTTGGTCAGTAAAAAAAGTATGCAACCTTGAAGGGGCTACTTAAATTTTCTCGCAAAAATTTTGCCTGCGGCGCTGTAATTTTGTGTTCTATAGAAACGTATTGGGGGGGGATAAACAATACTCGTCTTGTATGTACTTGTAATGAATTTGATGGCACATTCGTTTTTTTTTTTTTTTTTTTTTTTTTTTTTTTTTTTTTACTAGCGTCTACACGTTACACAGGTAACTTAAAAAGTTACCTGTGTAACGCAACACCTGACGCTAGGCCCGTTTATTAGGTTGTTATGTTGGGCTTTATTTCTAATGAATTGTATGCAGACATAGCTGCCACAATAGGGGATTTTTTAAGGTGTACATCCCTGGTATTCTGTATGTGGAATGTGATGTCATTGTGTAGTGTTCTTAATCTCATGTCAGGAACATTTATTTGAATTTTATCAAGTAGGTATGAGCTACTGATATTCCCATTAATTATATTTTTCAGAAGTTTTATTTGTTCATTTTGTCTTCTGCTCTCTAAGGTTTCTATACCAAGATGTTCGGATAATAGTGCGTACTCAATATAACAGGGATAGAGAGGGTAAAATTGGTTTTCTTTAAAAAATAAATTACGTACAAAGCGAGCTTGGATTCTTTCTAGGGATTTAGCACCACTTTTAGTATGAGGTAACCACAGGACAGAGCCATACTCTAAAACAGATCTGACAAGTGCTTGGTAGAGAATTTGTATGACATCAATGTCGTGCACTGGTTTAGTGTACCTGTGTACCATCCCTAGTCGCTGAAAACCTTTAGTCTCAACCTCATATCTATGTATATTAAAGTTTAGGTCACTCTCAAAAGTAACACCGAGATCTTTATACTGATCTACATATTGTAAATTCACGTTATTAATTTTGTAGATATGAGGAGAGGCAGGCCGTTTTCTTTTCACTGTGTAGGCCATTACAAATGATTTCTTAGGATGAAAGTTTAACCCTATAGTAGCAAGCCATCTTGTTAGCGAGTCTAGATCTTCTTGTAGCTGGTAACAGTCATTCTCTGATTGAATAGTTTTAAAGATTTTAACATCATCAGCATACATGAGAATCTCTGAGTGACGGACGTGCTTGTGTATGTCATTATAAGTGAGAATGAAAAGAAGACTACTTAATTTAGATCCTTGTGCAATCCCAGAGGGTGGAATAATGGGCTGGAATGACGAGTTGACAGGAGTATTTGAGTAGTCATCGGGATTAGTATTAGTAGAATTAGTGTTATTATGTGTTGACATGTTTTTATATCTAACAAATATCCTACGTTCCCTCAAATAGCTGGCAAAGAAAGTAACCAGAGGCTTAGAAAATCCTGCGAGAACCAATTTGTGCAGGATGGCGTCGTGGTGCAGACGGTCGAAGCACTTTTCGACATCGACGTACACTGTATGTACTTCCGCTTTTGAAAGTCTCCGTGCAACATAGTCTGTGAATTCAACAAGGTTGGAAACAGTCGATTTTTTGTTCACAAAGCCATGTTGTTTAGGGGATATTTGTTTAAATATATGAGTACTCACCTTATTATAAAGTATACCCTCAAATATTTTCGCCGCTATGTTAAGATTAGAAATAGGGCGGTAGCCTGAAATATCGTTCTCGTTGGGCTTTTTGGGAACTGGTGTCACAATTGAGTCTTTAAGAGCTGACGGAAAAGTATTAAACTTAAGTGAGGTGTTGAATATTTTTGTGAGTGGTAACTTGAGCTGGCTGACACACTCAATGTAAATACTGGGAGGGATGCCGTCAGGGCCAGGGGGTTTATTCTTAGCTAAGGATCTTATTTCTTTGTCTACGTCATTCTCTGTCACATAGCTCAGGTGAAAATGATCAGAGCTAATGTCAGTTTGTGAAAAGTCCGGTGAATAATTTGACTTATTTTGATTGTAGGACTTAGAGAAATGAGCATTGAAGGCGTTAAGTATGTCCTTTGTGTCTGACAAAGTTTTATTGTCGTATGTTAATATTGTTTTAGGAGGATCTTTACGTTTTTCTTTTGTGTAAGACCAGAACGGTTTCGAATTACCCCTTTTCATTTCATGTGTTATTTGTTTTATGTAATCTAAGTAATCCGTTTTAATTTGTGTCTTGCATTTCTTTCTGAGGAGAATATATTCTGTGTTTATTTTAGAAGAGCGGTTTTTTATTTTTCTTAGGCGTTCTTTGCGTTTGTACATTTTTATAGTGTTTTTGGCCCACCACATGGGAAATTTTCTACTTGTTTGTTTAGGGGTGAATTTAGGTGTGCTTTTTTCAAAGGCTTGATTGCACATTTTGTAAAAGAATAGCATACATTCTTCAGGATTCATGCTGTCAAGGGGACTCCAATCCACATTACCAAGTTCACATTTCAGCGTAGCAAAATTTGTCTTTTTATAGTAAAAACCTTGTGGTAATAGTGGGCCTTTTTGTTGAGTCTCACCTTTACCTAATTTTATGGTGGCTACAAATGCAGGATGATGTTGGTCTATAT
>NW_007504501.1:0-257 GCF_000475195.1 Diaphorina citri
AGGTTTGCAATTTGAGCAATTGAATACACAATTACAAATTTGCATACCAAGTTCAAAATGAGCACCCAAACCTCAAAACCGAAAATTCCACAATTAAAGATATGATAATACCTGTAGGTACCTACTTCAAAACATAAACGCAAGAAAGCGCATAAAAGTTTGAACAATAGTTAGTTAACAATGAAACCCCTCATCCAACTGGAAACCCCGGCCGTAGAGGTTGCATCCACAAAAGCTCGGGGCAAAACTTATAAAAG
>NW_007504502.1:0-257 GCF_000475195.1 Diaphorina citri
GGGGGGGGGGGGGTAGATGAATTCTGGTCTGTATTTATTTTTGTATTTTTAACGTGGGTTTGGTCGGTCAGAACTTATATTTCTGGGAGCCACAAGAGCCAATACAATATTATGTACATGTAGGTTCTGTAGTCTAATCCCCTCCAGAATCTAAACTGAAATAATTTGAGACAAATTGACCCGCCCGTGTGGCGGGTTCGATTCCCGCCGCGGCAGATTTTATACGAAACAGAAGAGGCTCGTTCTCAGAACGGCTG
>NW_007504503.1:0-257 GCF_000475195.1 Diaphorina citri
TAGGCTGGGATTGAACCCACGGACTTCCAATCATTTGAACACACCTAAGCACTTTGACCACTAAGCCAACTAAGACAAAAGGTCAAATGGACAAAATTAGGTGTATTTTTCTTTCGGGAAACTGATCACTGGAAAATTGATAACTGCTCCATTCAGTTCGAAGCAGTAGTCAAATTTTTCAGTGGTCGGTGATCAATTTTCCAATGGTCAGTGGTCAATTGTTCAGTGGACAGTTTCCCGAAAAGAAAACACACCTA
>NW_007504504.1:0-257 GCF_000475195.1 Diaphorina citri
CTTCCTAAAACACTAAATGTTTGGCAAGACACTGAGCTTCAATCACGTCTGGTCGTCTGGCAATGATAGCAGACCAAAGTTGACTACAAAAGTACACATGATTTTGTGCACATTGCATACTTTTAATAATAACCAGGCGTTCATACAATTTGATTCATCAGTGAATTTGACACATCCACTAATGTGAAACTGTGAGTTGAATATTCCTTACTTGTTTATCTACTAACCCTTTCAGATGCTGCAGTCTGCGGAGAATC
>NW_007504505.1:0-257 GCF_000475195.1 Diaphorina citri
TAATGTTCGTTCTCGGAACGGCTGGCTTTCTCCTATCCTGTCTTCCTTCTCTCTTCGATTTCGGGACGATAAGACCAATGACCATAGCAGTTACAGTTCCCTCTGTCAAACCTCTTAAAAAAAAGAGTGGAAGCGCCGCGCCGTCCGGGCTATGTACCTGCCTCGGTGGTGTAGTGGTCTACCTGCCTCGGTGGTGTAGTGGTCTAGGCGCTCGACTGGTAAACAGGAGGGCGTGGGTTCAATCCCAGCCGAGGTAT
>NW_007504506.1:0-257 GCF_000475195.1 Diaphorina citri
TCTTCCTCTCTCTATATTTGCCTTCCTCTATCTATCTATCTCTCTCTCTCTCTCTCTCTCTTTTCTCTTCTCTCCTCTATTTCCTCTCTCTCTCCATTAGTTCCTCGGTCTCTTCTTTCCTCTCCTCTTTCCTATTTCGTTCTCTTCTCTCATTTCTAAACTCTCTCTCTCCCTTCTCTCATTCCTCTCTCCTCCCCTCTTTCCACTCTCTCCATTAGCTCCTGTCTCTCCTCCCTCTCCTCTCTTTTCTTATTTCT
>NW_007504507.1:0-257 GCF_000475195.1 Diaphorina citri
GTAATTACTCAAAAATAAAATTGAATTGAATTGAATTATTATTATTATTATTATTATTATTATTATTATTATTATTATTATTATTATGTGTAGGCATTACCTAAGTAATATTATTTTCCTTAAAATGACCAAGTAGGTAAATGAAATTCACAGGGATTGTTTTGGGTGGTTTCAAGAATTCAAGATGAACACATTTTACTTATCTTGTAGGTTTTTATTAATTTTGTTCTTACCTTTTCATAGTTGTCTTTTTTTTT
>NW_007504508.1:0-257 GCF_000475195.1 Diaphorina citri
TGACTTGGACTCGAACCACCAGCCTCCAGGTTCAGAGTCCACCGTGCTAATCACTACACCACTGAAGTTGGGACGAAACAAAAACAATAAAACACTCATTTAAATAAAAAAGTGAGACATACTCCACTGAACACACTAGGAAGCTTGGTACGAAGAAAAGAGTGTACATTCGTCAACGAAACAAAATATCAGTGATTATTACACACCGAAAGGCAGTAAATAAGCAAGATATACCAAGTAATTCACATTAAAAAATT
>NW_007504509.1:0-257 GCF_000475195.1 Diaphorina citri
TTTTTCTTTCTTATACATTAGCTGATTTTTTTCTTTCTTTTTAAATTTTATTTTGCTCCTTTTTTCTAAGTGGAACTCTTTTTTAGTTACCCATCCAGATAACAACTACACACAACTTGGGTAGGTATAGGGGTTTAACGTCCCTTTTAAGCTTTTAACAGCCAGCCTAGTTAGCTTAGTTGGTCTGCCTTGTAAGCGCTAGGCCGCGGGTTCGATTCCCGCCCGGGGCGGATTTTATCCTGATGGGATAATGTTCG
>NW_007504510.1:0-257 GCF_000475195.1 Diaphorina citri
CTTATGGATTTAGCCCTATATTTCGATGGAATAGCCCTTAACGTCTGGCTGGGGCTGGGGGACGTTAAACAGGGAGTAGCCTGAATTTCCCTTGCTAAAGAAATTGCAAAGGCTAAGTCCGAAGGGCATCCGCTCGTAAAATTTGTAGCCAAAACCAAATGTCAGCCCAAAGCAATCAACCTAGTTAGGGCTGATTGAGAGGCTGACCTTGTCTGTACAAGGGAAAAAGCGAAGAAAAAGAAGAGGAGTCCTAAACG
>NW_007504511.1:0-257 GCF_000475195.1 Diaphorina citri
AAGATCCCACTCCAAGATATAGTGAAACATCCGTTCTGGACCTCATGAACAAATTACCAAATGATCCACATCCCAGAAATACCAGATAAATCATTAGGCGGATTCATTAATTTAACATGGTTATCATTCAGACAATAAAGAGTTAATTGTTTTGTTTACATCTTATTCCATCAGAAACTTAATTATTTAATTATTTTTAAACCCAATTTTCTGATAAGATAAAATTAGGAATTTAATTATGTTGATTTGATTAGGTC
>NW_007504512.1:0-257 GCF_000475195.1 Diaphorina citri
AAGCCATTTGTCAAGAGGATAAAGTTAGGGGGTAGATTACTATACACTAAGACTCCCTAGCCACCTTTAAGTTAATAAGACAATAATTAAACACTTTGGTGTTTACTTACAGTTTCTGAGTACAGCTAAAAACCACCAAAAAGCAGTCAAAATACCACCAACCATAGCACCAATCTTATAAAAGGTTTCATGTTGTATCCTTGACAGCTGTATATCATTTCAAGACTCTGGCTCTTATTGTTCCATTTTGTTAACAG
>NW_007504513.1:0-257 GCF_000475195.1 Diaphorina citri
TGTATTTGTGAGGAACCTTCGCACTTTGAGGACAAAATTACATAATAGTGCTACTTCTAAAATAAACGTAATGGGGTAGGTCGGTAGGTCATTAAAAAACGAGAAATTTCACACACGATACTCGCCCTTTTCCGTTCTCTTTTACAATAATTGGTCAAAATTTCAGAGAATATGACCAAATTACGAGTAGGTACCTATTTTGTCAATTGGAAACGAATGATTTGATGCAGGCACTTTTTTTTTTTTTTTTTTTTTTT
>NW_007504514.1:0-257 GCF_000475195.1 Diaphorina citri
AGAAGGAGGTGGGACGGAGCTTGACGCAGCAGAAGGAGGTGGAACGGAGCTTGACGCAGCAGAAGGAGGTGGGACGGAACTTGACGCAGCAGAAGGAGGTGGGACGGAGCTTGACGCAGCAGAAGGAGGTGGGACGGAGCTTGACGCAGCAGAAGGAGGTAGGATGGAGCTTGACGCATCAGAAGGAGGTGGGACGGAGCTTGACGCAGCAGAAGGAGGTGGGACGGAGCTTGACGCAGCAGAAGGAGGTGGGACGG
>NW_007504515.1:0-257 GCF_000475195.1 Diaphorina citri
TATAGGCTATACTTTAATTTGCTCTCCGAAAAAACGTACCTATGTAGCGAGTTGCAATTTAGTTTTTGAACACCATTTTCCACCCATTGTGTAGGTATGCCCTCTTATTCAGGTATTTCAATTATTAGAATTGAAATTTTAATTGATTTCTGATGTTAGTATTTTCTAGTGGTTAATTCAAAAGTTAATCTGCTGCCCTGGTGTTTTACAATTCTAAATTTATTTATTGTTATTATTTTTCTAAGCTTTATTTATTC
>NW_007504516.1:0-257 GCF_000475195.1 Diaphorina citri
TTGGTTCAAGAGATAAAGGCGTTTTAAGGGGTCAAGGTATGAAAAATGTTGAAAAACAGAAAATCCTTCATAACTCCGTCCCTGTTGAAAATCGGATCTGTCCAGAGAGCTTTTTCTGGTAGCCCTTTAGGTCCTGCATCAACCCTCAACCGTTGTACAGTCGTTCGCGGGACACCCTGTATACTTTAATATTTACGTAGATAGGTATCTAATATCTGCTCTTTTCCATGTTTATGCCTTAAGTACTTCTTCTTTAG
>NW_007504517.1:0-257 GCF_000475195.1 Diaphorina citri
TTTTCTAAGTCGTTCGACATGTAGGTCAAATATTAGCCTGTCTACGGCCAATCAGTACTACTGAAAAGTAGGTAAATCTATAAATCAGTATCAAACAATCTATACTTCTCTAGTCTATTACAAAAGAGGGCTATTAGTTATACTGTTAGACATACTGTCCTAATCTGTCATATATTACATTACTTACTGTCTACCATTTATGGACCACCATTCTGGGCGTCCAAAGGGTTTTAAACCCCTATCTTTCGTGAAGTAGG
>NW_007504518.1:0-257 GCF_000475195.1 Diaphorina citri
ACTCCAAAATCAATCCTGAATTCCTGATACACTTGCACACATTGACAAATTGGTCATTAGACTCATTAGCAAAATATTGACAGGAAGATTCCTCCCTTCTTTGGGGACATGATTCCATTACTTTCAAGTTTCCAAAATTGAGCTTGCTAGCTAGGTACATAAGTAGGTACTTTTGAAGATACTTTTCAAGAACTATGATTTTATTAAAGTAAAAACCAGAAAAAGAAACTTTGAAAAACTGTCCCTGCTGGCGTCTA
>NW_007504519.1:0-257 GCF_000475195.1 Diaphorina citri
AAAAGTACTTACACTTTGTTTATTTTCATTTTAATTTTCAAGAACTTCATTTGTACCGCTTGACTCACTATTGAAAAGTTAGAAAACGTGACTTTTTCCTGAGCAGGTTCACAGTTCTCAGAAGAACTATAACAAAATATCTAGAAGTTATAGAAAGTCATTTGCTTCACATCATAGGTATAGGTAATAGAAAGTCGTGTGCTTACCAATCTGACTCATAACCAGTAACAGGCGCATGGAGAGGAGGAGTATTTTGA
>NW_007504520.1:0-257 GCF_000475195.1 Diaphorina citri
CTCATCTCTCTTCGGAATGGTACCTCCATCACAACCCATGATGGATGAGTTTTGCTTTCAGGGATTTAAAACTTGGTAGTGGTAGCCTTTCAGGACAACTAGTAGACACCAAAATGTCCAAAATTCCTAAAACACTCTTCTCTTCAACGGATTTGAATTTTATGGAATCATTTTTGCAATTTGCATTTTGCATAAAAATAAAAGTTAATTATAAGTGAGAAGATGGCGTCAACAAAAGATCAACATAGGTGTGATAG
>NW_007504521.1:0-257 GCF_000475195.1 Diaphorina citri
AGAGTATTTTAGAGGTACATTGCGTATATTGCTTCTCTTCTCACCTCCTCTCCCGCCCTTCTTTTCTCTATGGAAATGTGAACGTGTGGTGCATTTTTCTCTCGAGATAGTGCTCATCAAAAGCCCTTGATAGCGAGAACTGAGCTACTGAGGTCTTATCGTCCCGAAATCGAAGAAAAGGAAAGGATAGAAAAAAGCCAGCCTTTCCGAGAACGAACCTGATCTTTTTTAGGATAAAAATCGCCCCGGGCGGTAAT
>NW_007504522.1:0-257 GCF_000475195.1 Diaphorina citri
ATACTAGAAACCAATACAAGACAAGCCAAAGATTCCAGTCTGGTTTACAGACATCAATATTTAGAAGACAAATTAAGAAGGCATAATAAGGGGATAGGAGGCACAAAAGAAACAATTGATATTTTTACAAGGAAACCAATCAGAGACACCCGAAACTGAGAAGACAAAACAACGATTACGAAGAAAGAAAGTAAACAAACAAATGGAAAACGAGACACGGCTAGACACCAGTTGAAACACAAATAGAGACGAGTCAC
>NW_007504523.1:0-257 GCF_000475195.1 Diaphorina citri
TGTATATTTGATCAAGATATAAATTCTGTGAAATATTGTAACTATATTATAAGTAGGCAATTAAATGCTAACTAAAGTAATGAAATTAGGTTTACTGAATATTATAAAATATCTTCATGACTTCATCTTTATCATGAGAAGCATAGTCATTATTCCAGTGAACAAGCTCTTAAAAAACCATTCTGTTGAGTTGGAGTTCTAATGTAGTAAGAAAAGATCACTTTGAAAATAGAACATTGGAACGAATTTATTTTGTG
>NW_007504524.1:0-257 GCF_000475195.1 Diaphorina citri
GAATGAATGAATATTTACAGTATATTTTTGACGAATAGTTTACAATCGTATAAATACTTAGTCATCCTATGAAAAAAAGAACAAATAATAATATAAAATATAGACAATGTTAGTTCTGATAAAGAGAAAAAGAAAGTATATAAATAGGTACTAAATATGCCTCGTAGTGCGTCTGCCTCGTAAGCGCTAGGCCGCGGGTTCGATTCCCGCCCGGGGCGGATTTTATCCTGATGTGATAATGTTCGTTCTCGGAACGG
>NW_007504525.1:0-257 GCF_000475195.1 Diaphorina citri
CTACAATGTCAAGTACTAATTAATACTTGATAATTGTCAATTAGTCTTCGTCACCTTTGTGTTTTCACTCCTCTCAGAAATTCGGCTTCCATATCAAAAATCAAAGAGGTCCTCTTCTTTTGTTTTGTTTCCCATTTCGACACAATACATGTTCGGACCAGAAGAAAGTCACCTACATGTACCGGAAAACCGAAAAATCAAGGATACTTCCAACCTAGTTTCTTCGCACGTATGGTTCAATATTACGCATAGTGCTA
>NW_007504526.1:0-257 GCF_000475195.1 Diaphorina citri
CTATACTAACTTTTGTAACCTTTGTGCCCCTTGTGCCTCTTGGGAGCCTTGGGGCATGTTTTTGTGGTCGTTTGGCCCGGCAGGTTTGGTTATAGGACTCGTCAATACCAATATTGGGAAAGTAGAATAGTGGACAAAGGAAAGTAGGTAGTGGATGTATTAGGTCACGGGGACAGAATAGGTCACGGGAACAGAATAGGTCACGGTTCGCTCAGCGGTAACGCGTTTGTTTATCATGCAGAAGGTCTCGAGTTCGA
>NW_007504527.1:0-257 GCF_000475195.1 Diaphorina citri
AATTTTACCTGAAACAGTATAGCAAAAACTCCTGAGCACTAAATTATGGATGCTAAAATGTCTGGGCACGTATTCCCCCGAGTCAAAGACTCAAGAAAAGAAACAAGCAAAATCCCAGATAGCATGTCCCAGACCCAGATAACATGTCCCGGAATTACTAGCATGTCCTTGAGTACGGTCGTTTAATAGTTCGGAAATTCGGGGCCAAAAATGTTTACCTGCATAAAAATGACTCGATTTGTTCTGGATACAAAAAA
>NW_007504528.1:0-257 GCF_000475195.1 Diaphorina citri
GAGTACAAATTTTTGTCGATGGTGGGATTCGAACCCGGGACCTTCTGCATGGCAAGCAAGCGCGTTACCACTGGACTACCGTGCCCCATGAATGTAGAATTAATGAAATGTAGAATTAATTCAGAGCAGAGGCCTCTGCAGACCCCCAAAGGTCCGATTCAGCCCAAAATCTAATGAAATGTCTTTTTTGTGTTAAACATGTTTGACGATTTCATCAAAATGGAGTAAAACCCTTTGGTAGGTAATGGTAAAAAAAA
>NW_007504529.1:0-257 GCF_000475195.1 Diaphorina citri
AACCAAATGGAACTCAACAGGTAGCTTAACACACCTTCTAGGTCTGTACTGAAGAATTATTGTCTTATAGCCCTGTTAGGCCTATACAAACTAAATGGAACTTAACAGGTAGCTTAACACACCTTCTAGGTCTGTACTGAAGAATTATTGTCTTATAGCCCTGTTAAGCCTATACAAAGTGGAACTTAACAGGTAGCTTAACACACCTTCTAGGTCTGTACTGAAGAATTATTGTCTTATAGCCCTGTTAAGCCTAT
>NW_007504530.1:0-257 GCF_000475195.1 Diaphorina citri
TTATGAGCAAAAGGGTTTTTGTGAACTTTTACTTCCTATTGTAGATACTTCCTTAGGTATCTAGGTCCGAGAGTATAGCAAGATTAGCAAGGTACGGTAAAAGTAATTTAAGTTGTTAAATACTTGTCAAAAATATCGTTTCTCACCATAATATAGCTGTCTCTCTCAATTATATGACCTGACTTGGATTCGAACCACTAACCTCCAGATCCGAAGTCTACCTTGCTAATTACTACTGATGTTGGTAAGTATCATGA
>NW_007504531.1:0-257 GCF_000475195.1 Diaphorina citri
CAAATGATATGGAGGACATACCTCGACTGGGATTGAACCCACGTCCTCCTGTTTACCAAGCGAGCGTCTTGACCACTAAACTACCGAGGGATTGATTGATTTTAGATTCTACAAAAGCGTCACACAGGGTAGCACATTTTTTTTTTCTTTTTTGCGAAGAAAACATATAGGTACATATCGACTCTAGAAAAGCGTTTGGTAGAGTGACATATTTGGCGTAAAGATAGCCACATCTACGTTGTCTATACTTTGATAAA
>NW_007504532.1:0-257 GCF_000475195.1 Diaphorina citri
ATGTGTTGCGTTATAATTGAAATAACAGGGGTGTTTTTTCTTTAGGCCCTTTAGGGTAACCAAAGTGGGAAAGCCTAACAAGGATTCTAAGGCTACTTAAAGTAAAGTCCGTTCACACTTGTTGTTTGGGAAAAAAAGTCGTGTCGTGTGTAGTGTGATCACTCATTTAAATTACATTCCCTACAGGACATTCGGGAAAAAATCGGATGAAACTCACGACAAGTGTGAACAGGCTCTTAGATTTCTGAAGAGGTAGA
>NW_007504533.1:0-257 GCF_000475195.1 Diaphorina citri
GTAAGCGCTAGGCCGCGGATTTCCGCCCGGGGCGGACTTTATCCTGAACGGATGTTCGTTCTCGGAACGGCTGGCTTTCTCCTATCTTGTCTTCTCTCTACGATTTCGGGAGCGATAAGACCTCTCTACGATAAGACCTTAGTAGTTTCAGTTCCCTCTGTCAAACCTCTTAAAAAATCAGTAAATGAAAACACTATGGTCCCGGAACACAACTGGGGTGATGGATGGAACTTTTATTTGACTAACCAACCAACCTC
>NW_007504534.1:0-257 GCF_000475195.1 Diaphorina citri
CACTCCGAGGCTTAGGTGTAGGGGCAAACAGCCCTAAAGGATGGGTTAAGCTTATACGAATCTACGAATCTACGAATCCAATTTTTATGAAATTTGGCAAACATATACCCATTAGATTTTGGGCTTGGTTTGATCTGTAGGGACACCGTAGAGGTCTCTTTTTCTCAGTTCATTGATACAACAATGTTCTCATTTTATTAACACTACAACTCCTTTAACTCGCTCAACTTATGATTTCAGATATGTCTGGGCAGGAC
>NW_007504535.1:0-257 GCF_000475195.1 Diaphorina citri
ATCAGAAGAATGCTGAGAAGGTTTACATTATGAACTCAGACCTGTATATCCCTCGCAGCCGCTCTATTGAGAAACCCACCGGTGAGTATACAGCCCAGTGGTAACCTTGCTTGCCATGCAGAAGGTCCCGGGTTTGAATCCCACCATAGACAAAAGATTATACTCACATTTCGATTGAAAATATTTCAACCTGTTACTTTCTGGTGTTCTCGTGTTGACCCAGCACCTAAATAGGATGTATTGTGTCTCTTATCGCC
>NW_007504536.1:0-257 GCF_000475195.1 Diaphorina citri
GTACTCCTCCTCTTCCTCTTCCTCCTCCTCCTCATTCTTCTTATCTTTCTTTATGGTCTTATCAGGCTCTTTGATTAACCCAAAGTATTAGGTAGTTACTTTTTTCTTTTTTAATTAGCTGATTTCGGCTCTTTAACTTTAACCCTTTAAAACTGTAGTTTACATCGGTCACCAAAGGGTTAACATCTTGCGACATTCGCGCCGATCCCTCCTGTTTTTAGATCTCGGTGTCTAAATCTTTTTGATTGGTCAATTCG
>NW_007504537.1:0-257 GCF_000475195.1 Diaphorina citri
AAAACTAGTTGGCCTCAAAGCGATCACTCTAAAGCTGATTGAGAGGCCGACGACAAACGCCGACCCCATCTGAACATGAGAAAAGGCGAAGATAATAGAGAAGATCTAAGGGACATGTGGTGGAGAATGCCTGAGGCAATAACTTCGCCAATTTTCCACGCAAGTCTTTTTGACACTTCGGTTTTTACTACCAATTTGAGACCCACCTCACTGATACAGAACCATTATGTCGACCATTCTACTACGGAAGCCAAAGT
>NW_007504538.1:0-257 GCF_000475195.1 Diaphorina citri
TTGGGAAAAATCCTACAATGCTGCAGTGAGCACCAAAGTTGTGATATAATAACACAAAGAAACTGCATTTACATTACAGTGCTTGTGCTCTCAGTTATCTAGGATTCTAGGGGATAAACTAACATCAACATAACTTACACGCATGTTAGGGTATGGAATACTTGGAGGGGAGAGAGTTTGAGATGCGGAAGTAGTAGGAATAGGCCAGGATACAGAATGTTGAGCAGGATACAGGACTAATTACAGGATATAAGGGT
>NW_007504539.1:0-257 GCF_000475195.1 Diaphorina citri
GTCCTTCCACAAATACTTGTTTATTTTATTTGTTTCATTTCTTAGCAAAAGGGAAGGGAAGAGACAAGAGAGCAAAAATGTGATAAAACTAAACAAAAACAAAGTAAGAAAGTTTTGTAAACAGAACTAGAGAAGAGTACACAATTCATTGTCCAAGAAGATTTGTACGTCCACATTTGCACCTCCAAGACAGCAAAATCCACATTCCACCGTAGACTTGGATGTCTCTCCTACCCTAATTTACCTAAAACAGAAAC
>NW_007504540.1:0-257 GCF_000475195.1 Diaphorina citri
GGAAAATTCTAAATCACAGCATTAGAAGAAGAAGAAGAAGAAGAAGAAGAAGAAGAAGAAGAAGAAGAAGAAGAAGAAGAAGAAGAAACAGCACCAGGAGAAGGAAAAGATGCTCTAAAATACGAGAACAAGGAAACAAAAGGAATGAGGAAATGAAAGGAACAGGAAAAAAAAAAATTAACGAAATAAATGAGAGAAACGAACATGAGAAAGCAATGTCCACAGTATTTGGGTTAAGTGAGTATTAGCGTGTGTAA
>NW_007504541.1:0-257 GCF_000475195.1 Diaphorina citri
AAACGATATGGATAAGGACGAGAAAACGGCACTAAAATCCAGAAACCCAACAAATGTCATTTTCTAAAAAGTTCTTTCGAAAGAAAATACTGTACTCAAGTAGGTGCTAAGGAAAACAAGTTAGGTGCTTAAGCTCTTCGAAAATAAAACCTACGTAGGTACACCTACTTAAATACCTCCTAAGAGAAGCTATACTATTATATTGCTAACTGGGAAATGGGGTATAACAGAAAAATGAAAACTGTAAGTTTTTACCT
>NW_007504542.1:0-257 GCF_000475195.1 Diaphorina citri
TCCAAATAGTCCAAATTGTAGGTACAATATACATTTAGTAGGGTCTCCATACGTCATTGGCTTTCTTGGTTTTCAACATAAAACTATTGTTAACAGGACTAACTATGTCTACTATGGGACTAGCACTATCACGATCTGGTGAATCCACCTGGATTTTAGGACTGTCATTATTGTTGGACACAGAGCTATGCCTGAACATTGGCGATCTGGGAGAAAGACTTGAAGTTTTGTCTGCATTTTCACTGCTTGCTTTGTCA
>NW_007504543.1:0-257 GCF_000475195.1 Diaphorina citri
TAAAAACCTCCTAATCGAAATTGTCTTGATAAAAATATATTTTATTTTTATCTGTTTTTGATTTTTAAATTTTTACGATTATTAAAAAACAATTTTATTCCACATAGCAATATTGGAATCGAACATTTTTTACTTTCCTTATTTTTATTTTTTACCTAATTACATACAATCATATCTTCAACTGTATGATTATTGAAAACAAATAATTTCAATAGGTATACGTACGGTATTTGCCAGTGGTTGTTTCGTAGCCACTT
>NW_007504544.1:0-257 GCF_000475195.1 Diaphorina citri
GTTCTTAAAAAATAAAAAGCTCAAAGTGAACCATGAGTAAATCTGGTTATCAAGTCAAAAGCCCACTCAGACTGATCTCTGGGCACCATATGTCCTGCATTACGTACCAACACTTCATAAAAGTTCTTGTTCACATTTTTCACATAACCAGCAATGTCATTTTGATAGTACCATGCTGCGCGTGGAGCTGTTTTGTAAGCTTCTTTTCCAGTCCAGTCTAGGGTTTTCAAGAAATTAACTGTCAAAGGATATGCTAC
>NW_007504545.1:0-257 GCF_000475195.1 Diaphorina citri
TAGAGCAGGGGTTCTCAACTTTTTTCCACCACGAGCCATTTGAGTGGTCCAAAATTAGCACGGGTCAACGTATTGTGTATTGCGGCCCGCGGTAGGGAAATCTCTTTGACATTTTGTTGACAAAATTATCTTGAGGCCATCTAGGGCGGCCATTAATCAACCTTTCTTTGCCGCATTGGCGGCCCATAATGTTCCTAACTTTACGAGGGCCGCAGTTCAAAAGTGCCCATCAGAGCCCACAGAAAAGCTTGGCAGCC
>NW_007504546.1:0-257 GCF_000475195.1 Diaphorina citri
ATCCAAAGTTTCAGCCATTGGTCCGTGTGTGTGTCTGTGTGTCTGTCTGTCTGTAAACAAAATATCTCGAGAACGGTATGAGCTAGAGAATTTGTATGTATCTTTCAAATGTGACAAGGATGCAACACAAAACGTTTGGATAAAATAGGTGCTGCGGTTGGTGGTATTTCGACCGCTTTTTGGCGGTTTTCAGCTATATCGACTAAACGGTTAGAGATGTTGTAAATGTTACAACAGAACACCCAAATAAGCACCAT
>NW_007504547.1:0-257 GCF_000475195.1 Diaphorina citri
TAAAAATTGAATTTTCGACCTTTTAAACTGTAAAGTTACTTTTTCCGAGTTTTGACCTCAGATTCGGATTTTTCACAACATTTTACGTAGGACTAGGAATCGACCTTTTATTAATATTATTTTCCAATTGCAACTCCTCCATTAGTCAACTAGTAAAAAATAAGAAGGGGGGAAAAAGTTTCACTTACAAGTTGAAAGGTTTTCCTATGGGGAACCATTCCTGTTCGGGGTGATGGGCAGGATCAAAATCATACTCA
>NW_007504548.1:0-257 GCF_000475195.1 Diaphorina citri
ACGATCTAGTGAACGCATTTTCTTCGTTTTAGTCTCAATATTTTTTTTAATTTTTATAGTTTTTTCTGAGATAATAAAGAAAAATCATGAGAATCACCAATTGCGTTCAACCCCAAAAACTCAAAAAAGTTTGCGGAACATATTTGGGGACACCATCAGATAATGCTGGAACTTTTTTTTTTTCCCGAAATAATACACAAAGTTGTGTCAGTGTTGAGTCCCACATTGACCGCAAACACATTCTCGTGTCTTCGATT
>NW_007504549.1:0-257 GCF_000475195.1 Diaphorina citri
GGGTGCGGCTGATTACTTCTTCAGAATGTACTCGGCTTCAAAGTGATAAGTCATATTCATCGGATTAATTTCTTATTTTCTTCAATCAAAATTTCTTTAATTTTCATCTTGATTATACTCATGTTATGTTCTTCTATAAATTCTGCACAGTATGTTTCAAGTAAAGTTGGGATCGTGTAGGCTAAATATCTTTCTCCATATAGTGTGTTAGGTCTTGATTTTACAAAGTATGTATTTCTCGTATTATAAGGATTAGG
>NW_007504550.1:0-257 GCF_000475195.1 Diaphorina citri
GGGGGTTGCCCCTGCTAAATACGGCACTGAGCGACTGAGTCTACCTTCACATTGTGTACCATTGCAGGACAGCACGGGTATATTTAGTATGAAAATATTTAGTACCCCTTTAATTTATTATGAAGAAGGAAGGAGAGAGAAAAGAAGGAAAAAAAGAAAAGGGAGAGAAAGGTAAAAATGGGAGAAAATGAAGCGAAAGGTAGAGAGAGATAATAGAAGAAAGAGATAAGGAAAGGAAGAGAAGGAGAGAGAAATAG
>NW_007504551.1:0-1036 GCF_000475195.1 Diaphorina citri
ATGTTAGCTACAATCTGCTTACCATTTTCCCCCTCCTGGTATAAGCAGGCACCTAATCCTTCCAAAGAACCATCGGTTTGTAGAATGAACGGTCGGTCGGGGTCTGGACGATGCAATGGTTGAAGATTTGCAAAGACTTTCTTGGCTTCATCAAATTTTTCGTTGTCACTATCATTCCATTTGAAGGGCTTGCGACTAAGCATCTTGTACAAAGGTTCAAGAGTTTCTGCTGCGTTTGTCACATAATCACGCAACCATGTGCATATTCCAAGGAATGATTGCAAATCCTTTTTTGTCTTTGGATATTTCTGATTTTGGATGGCTTTTGCATGATGTGAGGAAGCAAAGTTTTGGGTGGCGGTGATCTGATGTCCTAGATATTCAACATCATTAACACCAAATTCACATTTGTCCAAAGAGAGTGTAAGGTTGAAGATGCGGAATCTTTCTAGCACCAGTTTCAGATTATGCAGGAGATTTTCATAATTATCTGCTTTTATTATGACATCATCAAGGAAAACATCGGCAATTGTTCCTAGATAGTTTTGTAGAACTTTTTGCATCAGATGCATGAAAGTTGATGGACTGCCCTTTAATCCGAATGGCATAACCCTATATTGCCAGTGGCGGCCATCAGGTCCAGTGAAAGCTGTGTATGCTTTACTATTTTGTTCCATTGGTACCTGCCAATAACCTTTCTTAAGATCAAGTTTGCAGAACACTCTGTTTTTCCCAATATTTTTCACAAGTTCTGAGATGTTTAGACTAGGGCAATAGCTGTCTGCGGTTACTTGATTCAGCTTTCTGTAATCGGTGACGAAAATAAAGTTTATACTATTAGTAGTTTCCTTTAACAGCGAGTTGTTTGTTCGAAACCCACTTTGTTTGTAAATGTCGCTTATAACAATTTGGATCTTGGAATATCTTGGTTCGAACAGGGGTATTCAATAACAAATCTTGAGAAAACGTAGATCATACGTCAACTTTCCTCGACCTTGGCTACAGCGACTAGAATTATTTCTTGGCATCTTACACA
>NW_007504551.1:9855-10202 GCF_000475195.1 Diaphorina citri
CACCTAATCCTTCCAAAGAACCATCGGTTTGTAGAATGAACGGTCGGTCGGGGTCTGGACGATGCAATGGTTGAAGATTTGCAAAGACTTTCTTGACTTCATCAAATTTTTCGTTGTCACTATCATTCCATTTGAAGGGCTTGCGGCTAAGCATCTTGTACAAAGGTTCAAGAGTTTCTGCTGCGTTTGTCACATAATCACGCAACCACGTGCATATTCCAAGGAATGATTGCAAATCCTTTTTTGTCTTTGGATATTTCTGATTTTGTATGGCTTTTGCATGATGTGAGGAAGCAAAGTTTTGGGTGGCGGTGATCTGATGTCCTAGATATTCAACATCATTAACA
>NW_007504552.1:0-257 GCF_000475195.1 Diaphorina citri
ACTGTGCCTAGGGCTGGCCACTCACGGCCAGACCTGACAGGTACACCTGATCAGGTACGCCTGTCACGTCTACCTGATACCTGATGAGCACACACACTATCAGGTAGATCTATCAGGTCCACCGGTCAGGGTGATGCGGGTGATATTTATAGGTACCGTATAGGTTGGTATAATTGAAGTTTTTTTTTTAAGAGGTTTGACAGAGGGAACTGTAACTGCTATGGTCTTATCGTCCCGAAATCAAAGAGAGAAGGAAG
>NW_007504553.1:0-257 GCF_000475195.1 Diaphorina citri
TAATTTTACTTTCATGTAATGATTTAAAATCAAGACTAGAGCCCGTTCTCCCTTTATTCCCAATATAGTGTGCAAGTCCCCCATCCATTTATTGGCCTTCCTCGGCGTAGCTTAACATAGGTAACGCTAAAACCGGTCTTAAATGATCGACTGAAGTGTTATCCAAAAGTTTCTCGCTCTGAGTTCATAGGTCGTCGCGACAAATTTCAAGATCAGAGCTCATTTGTGTGAGAAAATGTGAAAAAATCCCCCAAAAA
>NW_007504554.1:0-257 GCF_000475195.1 Diaphorina citri
AGACTGAGTGCACCTCAAACTCCAAACACAGAGTCGAAAAAACTCCAGTTCAATTGTTTCTACGCCTCAGTCTGATTTCACATCAGTTGTGTTTAAAGTCCAGAGTTGTATTGACTTCAATTGTTTCTACGCCTCAGTCTGATTTGACAGTTGTGTTTAAAGTCCAGAGTTATATTGACTTCAATTGTTTCTACGCCTCAGTCTGATTTGACAGTTGTGTTTAAAGTCCAGAGTTATATTGACTTCAATTGTTTCTA
>NW_007504555.1:0-257 GCF_000475195.1 Diaphorina citri
TCTGAAAACGTCCGAATAAAATGTCAATAAAAAATATTTGACAAAAAATGAGATAGGGCAAGAGAAGGCAAAAAAGAGAGATACAAGTAATCTCAGAAAAAGGGAACTTTAATCTCGTTTTGACTGAGTTGAAACCTAGTATGTATTCCTAAGCCCAAGATTTGAAGATCCAAAAGCCCTAAGAAATGAAAACATGAAATGAAGAACGCAAAACGAACAGTTTATGAAAATGTAATGGAAAGTCACCCATTTTAAAG
>NW_007504556.1:0-257 GCF_000475195.1 Diaphorina citri
TAAGAATTATAGCTCTTACCCAACAAGGTTTATTATCTTGAAAATATTTAACTAATGCTTGGTCATTAACCGAAAATGTCACATTTCTACCCCCTCTATAATACTTAACTTGTCTTTCCTGATTCTTTCTTACAAAGTTGGACACGGAGGGAATTTTATTCTGCGTACATGTTGGATTCGGTAATAATTTATCAAACGTCGTTTTCAGTTTTCTTCCTAAATGAAGTTCCGCTGGAGAAACACCTAATGTCGTATGT
>NW_007504557.1:0-257 GCF_000475195.1 Diaphorina citri
ATTCATTTCTTGTTGGCAGAGCTGCAAGGCCAGGTCTACCGTCTCATGTTGGTCCCTTTTATCCTAAGGTATTACATACTTATATTACCAAATGATTGGTATTATACTTCATATCAAAGTCAGGTTCATAGTTGGTTCAAGATTATTCAGTTTTAGCTCAAAGCAAGTGGGTATCATATAAAAAATCTAAATATTTTATTTTGCATTTATTACAGGAAAAGCATGGCCACTTCTTGTAGGCTCAGGATTTGGAATTG
>NW_007504558.1:0-257 GCF_000475195.1 Diaphorina citri
ATGAAGTATTATAAAGTTCCATACCTTGTCTGGGTTTGAACGTTCTCCTACTTACCAAGTGAGCGCCTTAGCCACTAAAGTGTTTTAGGGGAAATTTTCGAAACATAAGGATGAAGTATATTCTTCTTTGTGTTATTCCGATTCTCATGGATGTACTTCATTGATTAGGTACACTTTTGGTCCAACTACAGAACCACAACTTGAGTTTTGCGTACCTATTTGGTTTCTATCTATCAAGATTTTATACCCACGATGAT
>NW_007504559.1:0-257 GCF_000475195.1 Diaphorina citri
ATTGGCCGCCGTAGGCGGTCGATTTTGGACTTAGAAAAATTTTCAAAAAAAAAAAAGTTCAATTTTTGGACACTTTTTGATGAACCCTCATTACATGGGGAGTATTTTAACATAGGAAATTTTTGGTCGAAAATTGGCCGCCGTAGGCGGCTCAGGCTCGGGACTTAGAAAAATTTTCATTTTTTTTTTATATTTTTTTTCAAATACGTATTCCGCAAATGTAATAGAAAGTCGTGTGATGTTCACACCAGATTTTT
>NW_007504560.1:0-257 GCF_000475195.1 Diaphorina citri
CTAGTCTGGTTTGAGAAAGACAAGAGATTCAGGAGCGATAGAAAGAAAGAGAAAAGAGAGAGAATAAGGAGGGAAAAAGGGAGGTTAAAGGAGAGAAAGAGAGAGAGAGGATGGGGTAGGAACGGAGAGAGAAAAGGGTAAAACTTAACTTTTACTTGAATTGAATATTCGCTTGAACTTTTAAAGCTCCTCCTCCTTCTTCTTCTTTTTCTTCTTCTTTTATTCTTGTTCTCCTCCTCCTCCTTCTTCTTCTCCTT
>NW_007504561.1:0-257 GCF_000475195.1 Diaphorina citri
CGAGGCCTTTGTATGAGGAGTTTAACCTCAATTATTTTTTTTACAAACAAAGGAGTCAAAACAAAGGCATTCTTATAATTTTTACAAACAAAGGCATATTTTATTATTTTCCTTTCGCTATTTTCATGGTCATGGTCATAGTGGTGGAGAATAGGGAAATGGACCATTTTCTGTCATTGAAAAATAGTAAGTGAGGTACCGACATATCTAGGTAAGTTTTTAATGCGCTCTTATCTCTATAGTTAAAAGTATTCAGA
>NW_007504562.1:0-257 GCF_000475195.1 Diaphorina citri
AAGATGAATCGTGTCAATATAAAAATTGGAACTAATAAGTTAGGTGTCATCTTTTGGCAGTCGAAATAAAGGGCTACTCAACGACCAAGATGAATCGTGTCAATATGTTCTTGTCATAATCTTATATTATAAGAACGAGATCCATTCACAGTTCATAGTTCACACACTGATCGCTCTAGCTCTAGAACCACAACACCTAGAAAGCTGAAATTTGGTAGGAATATTCCTTTTATGGTCTAGGTGTGCAATAAGAAAGG
>NW_007504563.1:0-257 GCF_000475195.1 Diaphorina citri
GGTTGCTGAAAAAATAATCCCCCTTATTACTTCTTGGATTTTTTTAAAGAGGTTTGATAGAGGAAACTGATGCGGATAGGTAAATCAACAACAGGTGCCGCACCCAAGGAAACGCTAGACCAAAAATCTAGCAACATTAAAACGCAAAGTTCATTTTGTTGCAGCAGTAGAGGGTAAGGGTAAAGGTACCTTTACACTGGGGCAATTTAGGAAGCAACCGGCAACAGCAACCTGCAGCATGCGGCATTGCCGCGCCG
>NW_007504564.1:0-257 GCF_000475195.1 Diaphorina citri
TATTAAATTTAATAATTATTAGCCTCCCAGCTTTCCTCTCAGTCTTCAGAGGACAAATCGAAGAGTCCTGAACAAAGAAGTTGTTCTAGTGCTGTACTAACGATTATATGATACTGTACAAGACTATCTATGTAAATTTCAAAAATAAAGAGACATTTCAGTCTTATTTCAGAAGTATCAACAGGGTATAGTATTCTATTTTTCTATTCTATAATATTGTTTTCATTTAATTTAGCATTAGTACCATAAAATAAATA
>NW_007504565.1:0-257 GCF_000475195.1 Diaphorina citri
TCGAGAACGGTAGAAGCTAGAAACTTGTAATTAGGTATGAAACCCTCAAATGTGATAAGGATGCAACACGAAACTTTTAATAGAGATCGGTACAACGGTAACGGCGGTATTTTGACCGATTTTCGGCAAAATTCATTTAGGATAAGGAAGATTCGTAGGTTCGTATAAGCTTAACCCTGGAAAGGATAAGGAAAGTCGTGTGATGCTCACACCAGATATTATTTTATTCCGATTATATTCACCATCACCGAAGTTAA
>NW_007504566.1:0-257 GCF_000475195.1 Diaphorina citri
CTTATCCTATTGAATGATGCTTATTTGAGTGTTCTTTTACCCCAACTTTTACAATATCTCTAACCGTTTTGTCGCTATTATAGCTGAAAACCGCCAAAAAACGGTCGAAATCTGTCCAAAGCGGTCAAAATACCGCCAAGCGCAGCAACCATCTCAACCAAACATTTTGTGTTGCACCTTTGTCACATTTGTAAACTACATACCAAATTTCAAGTCTCTAGCTTATACCGTTCCCGAGATATTGTCAAATTACACCG
>NW_007504567.1:0-257 GCF_000475195.1 Diaphorina citri
GAGCTTTTTATCTACATATTTTACTTTCCTTATGAGAAATATTCCTGAAAAACGAGCAAAAACTGCATCCTTTATCAATATTCAATACGTTCTATGGTGGATTTACAGTTTACACGCTCAAGCCATTTGCACAAACTGGCTTGCAGAAGGCGGTTTTTCACAACTGAATCGTAGCGTGTGAAGTGTGAACGCGGGCGGTATTGAAGTTTTGCACAAGCACAAAAAACTTTTCCTATGTTCCTCTCACAGGCTTGCGC
>NW_007504568.1:0-257 GCF_000475195.1 Diaphorina citri
TTTACCTACTTGGGACAAACCATATCATTCAAGAATAGAATTACCTAACAATGAACTTTCCAGACGTATAACTTTGAGCTGGAAAAAATTCTGGACCCTCAAAACTCAAAAAACATTTTTACAAATAGGTAAAAAGCTGTTCGATGTTAAAATACGCCTCTTGTCATCTCCACAGACCGCGGCCTCTTCCCCCACCGCACCTGCCCTATGACGGCCTCGGAATCGGAATGGCCCCCCGCCTCTCATTTCGCCGTCTG
>NW_007504569.1:0-257 GCF_000475195.1 Diaphorina citri
CCAATCTACTCGGTGGTTCAGCGCAGACACAAGGCTCCATGGGTCAAGTTGGTGGAATGGGCGGTGGTCAAATGAGTTCATCTCAGTCAGGATCTCTAGGAGAACTTACTGGTCAGACAGGTTCAAAAGATTCTCTCGGTCAGACGGTAGGAACTGGCGGAGGAGGCAGTCAAATCAATCTCATCACTCTCCCAGCGAAAAAAACTCAAAGTATAAAACTGCAAACTGTCGGAGCACCTGCGGGATCCTATTCATCA
>NW_007504570.1:0-257 GCF_000475195.1 Diaphorina citri
CTCGATTCCCACCCGAGCCAAACTATCACAGATAAGGTCTGTTCTCGGAACGGCTGGATTTCTCCTATCCTGTCTTCGTACTCTTCGTTCTCTCTTCGCTTTCGGGAAGACCTCGGCAGCTACAGTTCCCTCTGTCAAACCACTGTTTTTAAGTTTGATAGAGGGAACTGTAACTCTTTTTTCCCATAACGAATTAGGATAAATAAAGTAATATGGAGTGTAAAAGTTATTTTCAGAAACGCAGCCCTGGTGGATGT
>NW_007504571.1:0-257 GCF_000475195.1 Diaphorina citri
TCTTCCTTCTCTCTTCGATTTCGGGACGATAAGACCCTAGCAGTTACAGTTCCCTCTGTCAAACCTCTTTAAAAAAATGATCCTGTTGGTACCTATACCTACCTACGTAGGTAAATATTACCCACTACGTATTAGAAAATAAATTGAAATTCCACATTCAATTGAAACTGGTTTACCTAGAGCAGAAGAAGAAGAAGAAGAAGAAGAAGAAGAAGAAGAAGAAGAAGAAGAAGAAGAAGAAGAAGAAGAAGAAGAAG
>NW_007504572.1:0-257 GCF_000475195.1 Diaphorina citri
TTTTGTTCAAAAGAATGTATTTTATCTTGTTTTGAAACATACATAGGCTCCAGTCTTTTCCTCTACCCAGTAGGTCGGAACAACTGTCATTTTCCCCATTTATTCCACGAATGATATAACGCTACTTCCACTCTCTTGTCACGTACTTGAGAAGGGGACTTGGGCCCCCTCTTACCCTGTAACTTATCTTCGTAAAGATCTAATAAAAAAATATCACACCAAGATTTATGTCCTTCCAATATTTCCAATGTCCTAAG
>NW_007504573.1:0-257 GCF_000475195.1 Diaphorina citri
TCTCCTTTGTCCTTTTTTTAAGTTTCTTTTTCTCATTACTCTATCTTTCCCCCTCATTCCCTTTCTTAGTCTTCTTTATCCCTCCCTCTTCTTTATCCTCCTCTCTCACTCCCTCTCCCTCTTTCTCTCAGCCCTCCTCTCTCTCTCACTCTCTCTATCTCTCTTTCTCTCAGCCTTCTCTCCTTCTCATTCTATCTCCTAACTACTTTCAGTAAATAAACCTTTTCTCCGAAGAAGTAAGAAGGAGACATAAACAG
>NW_007504574.1:0-257 GCF_000475195.1 Diaphorina citri
GCTCTTTCATGACAAACTCTAATAAAGAATAAAGAAGAGCTACACAAAAAAGTAATAAAAAAATACCCAATAATAATTGTGATGAAGAAGCATGTTATGTAGCAGAGCATAGGACCTTGATACAGAAGTGTGACATGATTTCCTCTTCACTCATCTGAGAAGATTTAGCCTGGTAGACAGTCACGGTGACTGCCAGTCGAGAGGTTGATGGTTCAAATTCCGAGAGAAATAATTTTATTCCGTGCAGTTTATTTTCG
>NW_007504575.1:0-257 GCF_000475195.1 Diaphorina citri
CATTACCAGAGTAAAAAAAAATACATGATATGTCATAAATGGTAAAGGAGGCTCTTAGTAATGCTGTGATATCTACAAAAATTGTGAAGAAGCTCTCAGCTTCACCACAAATAAATGATTTAGATTTTATTTAATTCATGGGTGTCATCTCTTCTTCTTCTTCTTCAATCAACCAACCAACCAACCAACCAACCAACCAACCAACCAACCAACCAACCAACCAATCAATCAATGTATTTCAATGTATTGTACCTATT
>NW_007504576.1:0-257 GCF_000475195.1 Diaphorina citri
TTGCGTGGGTATCAGTCTTATACTCGTATGTAGGAAATTGGAAATATCGGTATCTGTATACAAAGTAGGGAAGAGTATACATAACATTTGTTATTGAATAATGTTTCCTGAATGTTAAAAATTTGCTCTGATACCAGTATTTTGTGGCCTCAAAATAATACGAGCTCATTTTAACTAGTTATACCTACACTAAGTTCAAAAATTTCTAGTTCCGTAAAATATTTAAAATTAAGGTCAAAATTTTGCGCGAATTCGCC
>NW_007504577.1:0-257 GCF_000475195.1 Diaphorina citri
TGATTTTATGCATTTTCGTATTTACTGTTTTAATACTTTTTATCACATTGTTTTTATTAAAATTTATTTCTGTGAGATAATAAATTTTAATTTCAAATGTTATAAAAAGTATTTAAAAAAGACTGTCAAATAATTGTACAGTATAGGTAGTTCCGGGTTTGATACTCTGGTTTGCCAATTTTGTTATTTTAGGAGGGGGAAAATGAACAAAGTGAATTCCAAATTTTGACTGGACCATTTTGGATTTAGGTTGTCAA
>NW_007504578.1:0-257 GCF_000475195.1 Diaphorina citri
TTTTTTTCAAGTACCTACTTTATTTTTAACAATATTGCACAAGTATATTTAAAATGTACCCACCCATTACCTACTTACAAAAATCTTCGTACTTTTCAGACCAAGACAAAAACAGAGATGAAACTGATAAGCCAAATCTGAATTTTACTTTGTAAAATTACTCGAAAATATGAATCCTCATACTTACCGACATTCATATTGTTATTTTCTTCTGATAAAATCCACAAAACCTCTTATTATCTGAATTAGAAAGCAAT
>NW_007504579.1:0-257 GCF_000475195.1 Diaphorina citri
TTGCATTGATTGAATTTGCAATGTTTTTGCCTACGTTTATAAAATAATTACTGAATATTTTTCCAGCTTCCTCATTGTTAGTTATACAATTTATATCTTTATTGTCAAACGTTATAGTTTTAATTAGGTTATTAGTTTTTTTATTCATATTTGTAAATTCTTTCACAGTTTTCCATAGCTTGGATACATCATGTTGAACTTCTTCAATCTTATTCTTTTGATATTCTTCCCTTTTTTGTCGAATAATACTTGTTAAA
>NW_007504580.1:0-257 GCF_000475195.1 Diaphorina citri
TTATAAGTACATACTTGAATAAAATGTTTCAAACTTTTGTTGGGCACTAATGACAGTGTTTCAATGGCCTCCCTCCCTATTTCTCTCTCCTCTTCAATCTGTCTTGATTTTTTTCCTCACTCTTTTATAACAAGTATGTATGTGCTCTATCATACTAAAGAGGTGCAATTTTAAACTACCTATTGAAATAAAGGGACATTGGACATACATATCTTACCTACTTCAACAGTCAACATAAAGCACCATACTACCTTGGT
>NW_007504581.1:0-257 GCF_000475195.1 Diaphorina citri
CCCCGCGTAGCGAACACGCGTAGCCCCCGGGGGGTGGAGGGGGGCGAAGCCCCCCTCCCGAGCACGAAGTGCGAGTCCCTATGGTGATAAGCTCACACTCTCACAGCGCGTCGTACGATATTGGTAGATGACGTCATCACGGGACGTACATTGTTGCCGCTATGTATGATATCGGCATGACTCAACATGCAGGCACAAGTAGGTACACAACGGCTACGCATCGCCGGCGGGGAATAGGGGAGGGGGGGATCGGACGA
>NW_007504582.1:0-257 GCF_000475195.1 Diaphorina citri
TTTCGCCAGCCAAGTCGGCTTAGAGGGTCGCGTGTCTCGTTAGCGCTAAACCGATTCCCGCCCGGAGCGGATTTTATCCTTAACAGATAAGGTTCGTTCTCGGAACGGCTGGATTTCTCCTGTCTTGACCTACTTCTCTCTTTGATTTCGGGACGATAAAACCTTAGCAATTAGAGTTCCTTCTGCCAGCCTAGTTAGCTTAGTTGGTAGTGCGTCTGCCTTGTAAGCGCTAGGCCGCGGGTTCGATTCCCGCCCGG
>NW_007504583.1:0-257 GCF_000475195.1 Diaphorina citri
TTATTGTATGCGTCAGAGTTTGCGTTCGACATGTAGATGTGTTCAGCAACATACATACGTATAAGTTGTCGTGTCAAAAAACTGGGAATTATCTAGGGAAGTTAAGGAAATTACGGACTAAGTAATTTGAGTGATAGGTCGCACTATAGGTAACTCTTTCTCTTTCGTATATCTCCTCGTATACTATAACTCCTCCATATAACTGCCTATAACTCCTCGTATAACTCTTCGTATACCTGTAACTCTTCCGTTTGATT
>NW_007504584.1:0-257 GCF_000475195.1 Diaphorina citri
AGCTATGAGAAAATTATGGTTTCAGTTAAAAGAGCACATCCACTAATACTCGTGAATAGTTCTAGTTCAAATATGATAGAAAGGCACATTCACTAATAAATGGAAAGTTGCTGTTAAAATAGCACTCTACCAAAAGATAACGCAAGGGAACGGACAAAAGGATAAAGAAAAATCTTTCCTTTTCCTGCCAAAAATAAATAAAATGGAGTAAAAAACTATGCTCTTGATCTGCTCTTAAGGAGTATTCTCATGATATC
>NW_007504585.1:0-257 GCF_000475195.1 Diaphorina citri
AGATAATCCAACCTTAGATAATCTTACGCGACAAAGAAAACTAGAAAACTCTTCTCTTGGCAAGTTCAAAATGTGTTAAGAGAATTCACATGGAGAACACAGGACGATATCATTACCTCAGGCATTCTGTTTCTATTTCTACTCTGCAGTGTGTGTTTAGCACAACCTTGGCTCTACCTTATTTGGTCACGAGAAGACCTTGCTTTATACCAATGGGAGCAGTCTTAATCGTACCAGAATTTGGAACTACTGCAAAA
>NW_007504586.1:0-257 GCF_000475195.1 Diaphorina citri
ATTACCTCCTCTTCCATTCCGTTTCCTTCCCTTCCCTTTTCTCCCTTTTCATTTCTCCTTTTTCTCTCTCCTAAAATCATTCCTCCTCTTCTCTTCTATTATTTTTTTCGATCTATCCTCTTTCTCCCACTCTTCTATTCCTTTATCTCTCCTATCTTCTCTTCCTTTCTCCCTTTTTCTCCTCTCATGCACGTTATCATCACACTCTTCTCTTTATCTCTCCCTTTCTCCTCTCTCTTACACCCTTCTTTATCTGT
>NW_007504587.1:0-257 GCF_000475195.1 Diaphorina citri
CCATATTGTAATTGTATTGAGGGAAATGAAAAAAATGTTTCGTAATTTCTCCACTAGACGTCGTCATGTTTGTTGAATGTCCACTTTTTACCCCCACTCCTGACGCAGAGTGAACGCCGCATCGATGCGGCGTAGGAATGAAAAACAGACCTATACATACCTACCTAAAATCTGAAACACTCTCAGATGATGTACAGCCATTTTTTGATGAAATAAATAATGATATTTTACTCGTAGTTCAGACATCTCCACCAATA
>NW_007504588.1:0-257 GCF_000475195.1 Diaphorina citri
AAAAATCACGTGTAGATATTCATGTGTGAAAATGTGTCAGTGATAAAATTATGTTTCTGATGATTGGAATCGATACAACTTGTAGGATGCAAGTTTTTCGTAAAGGTAGCAGCAGCTAATTTCATAGTATGTAAGTAGGTATGTATACCTACAATACATTTGGACATGGACATGGACATTGGACAATCGAGGTGGACATTTGTGAAAGCTTTGCTTGAATTCTTGAATAAGTAGGTATGTATAACTACAATACCTAC
>NW_007504589.1:0-257 GCF_000475195.1 Diaphorina citri
AAGGGGGAGGGGGATAGAGAGAGAGGGAAGTTGAATTTGAAAATAGAAAGTAAAAAAAAAAGAGAACTAGGTAGTAGGCCACCTACACAAATAGAAGAGAGAGAGAGAGAGAGAGAGAGAGCGAGAGAGAGAGAGAGAGAGCGAGAGAGAGAGAGAGAATGGGGGGAGGAAAGAGAGACAAGGGGGAGGGGGATAGAGAGAGAGGGAAGTTGAATTTGAAAATAGAAAGTAAAAAAAAAAGAGAACTAGGTAGTAGG
>NW_007504590.1:0-257 GCF_000475195.1 Diaphorina citri
TCAAAACATTTTTTCTTAGACTTGTTCTTAGCGCCCCCTCATGATTAATAACACGCCAAGCAGCTTTTTGTTTGTTACTCGACTGAGAATCCCTCTCTTTCCGCAGGCAATGTCTATCCCATCTCATCGAATACAGTGACGAAGCAGAGGTCAAGTGTCCCTACGTGGACAACGACTATTCCTGTTCCTGCCTCATTCGGGACCGGGAAATCAAAGCCCTCGTGAGTCCAGCCCTGTACGACAAGCATCTCGCTAAG
>NW_007504591.1:0-257 GCF_000475195.1 Diaphorina citri
AAACTAAATAATGAGTAGAATAAAGAATTTTTACTAACACCTAACTAATAAACGAGTAAAAATAGGAATCGTAATTTTATGGAAAAAAGAATAGGGAGTATACCTACTTGAGAGTACAGCCTATATTTATAGATAAATATGTCACATTAATGTCTTATACCTAGATACAATTATTATAATAATATCACTTTATGGTACGAACGTCCCCACTTGGTTGTCATTTGTGACAACCCTCATAAGGTCCCTTACCGTCCCGA
>NW_007504592.1:0-257 GCF_000475195.1 Diaphorina citri
TGGGAAATGTCCGGGTTTTCGATGGAATGTCCGGGTTTTTGGAACCAAATGTCCTACTTTTTAAAAATTTGATCTGGATACCCTAACAGTAACCCCCCCTTAAAAAATCTGGAATATCATTTTATTCGGATTTCGGTTTCCGTCCTATCTGGTCCGTCTTGAGTGAAATAATGTGGATTTCAGCTTTTTCTTGAGCAACAGACTCTCCTGACATTTATTCTATTTTTATCTCACATAGTTCACATTAACACGAAGCG
>NW_007504593.1:0-257 GCF_000475195.1 Diaphorina citri
CCCGAGCAAAGCTCCCTCGCAGGCAACGCATTAATGTGTTTGTGCGCATACGTTTCTGCGCATTTCTTTCTGCTCCTCGCAAGCGTGCTTGCATACTGGCGCTACCTAACGGACGAAAAAAACAACTGCGTAAAGTCTGACGTCACACATATTTGAACTCTTTCATTAGAACGGAAAATAACAAGCAGGGTCCGTCCCTCCGGGAATTTTTCAGCCCGTAGTGATTAGAGAAAATCAGTACCTATGTATACCTACCT
>NW_007504594.1:0-257 GCF_000475195.1 Diaphorina citri
GTCCAGTTCAGACTTATGTGGCGTATGGTACAGGTGGGCCAATAAATGGCACGTTTTTTAGGTGGGCGAATAAATGGTTACCCTAATTGAAATTTTTTTCTACTGACTGGATACACAATTTATTTGTAACGTCTGGGTACAAACTTTTTAAATTCCCTTCACTAAACGTCCAATTTCCTGAATGATTTACTGACGCTATTCACTAATATTACGTTACAAATACTATCTACAGATAATAGATATAGATAGCTATTATT
>NW_007504595.1:0-257 GCF_000475195.1 Diaphorina citri
AACACCAGAAAGATCGGGGTATTTCTGTCAGCCTGGTTAGCTTGGAGGGTAGCGCGTCTGCCTTCTAAGCGTTAGGTCGCGGGTTCCATTCCCGCCCGGCTGGCTTTCTCCTATCCTGTCTTCCTTCTCTCTTCGCTTTCGGGAAGATAAGACCTTAGCGGTTACAGGTCCCTCTATTTTTTTATTGCTTTGTGGCGTTATTGGTGACAAAAAATGCAACACCTAGCCACATCAAAGAGCTGATATTACCGTACGCC
>NW_007504596.1:0-257 GCF_000475195.1 Diaphorina citri
TTTATTATTATTATTTTTTAAATACCTTGTTTAACGCCCTACAGGGAGGGCAATTACTAAAAGTTTAGTAACTTACCGAATTGAATTGGAGTTTGAGTCCCCGCTCTTGGTATTCGCTCTCCAAAATAATACAAAACAAATATTACCGCCCGGCAGAAGTTTATTTGATTCATAAAAAAAAACCACCACACCAGCGAGCTGGATTTCAGTAGTCGGTGGCCTAACGTCAAAAAAGCTGCATTTCGTCAGGAAAGCAC
>NW_007504597.1:0-257 GCF_000475195.1 Diaphorina citri
AGAAAGAATTCAAGCCAGCCTAGTTAGCTTAGCTGGTAGTGCGTCTGCCTTGTAAGCGCTAGGCCGCGGGTTCGATTCCCGCCCGGGGTGGATTTTATCCCAAAGGGATAATATTCGTTCTCGGAACGGCTGGCTTTCTCCTATCCTGTCTTCCTTCTCTCTTCGATTTCGGGACAATAACACTCGTATTTATGAACAAGAATGATCGTTCTTAGATCAGTCTCAAGTCAAAACTGACCAATCAAATGCCTTGAGAC
>NW_007504598.1:0-257 GCF_000475195.1 Diaphorina citri
AAAAAAAAAGAAATCAGGAATGAACAGCCACAGCCACTATATTATTTATTTTACTGACGCGCCAGGCTGTCTGTGACTAAACTTTTCCTTCTGCATCTCATATGTACATATCCGTAGTAATTGATGCTGAAAGTCGCAATACTCCCCATTTGTTTTTAGAACTTAATTGTACAGAAGTATATATTTTTTGGCAGTTATAATCGTCGACAAAAAACCTAATCGCCATTAGGAAAACCCATGTACATACAAGTGAGATT
>NW_007504599.1:0-257 GCF_000475195.1 Diaphorina citri
AAATTTATTGACGAACTGCCCAAAGTTTGGGTTGCCAAAGCGACACAGCATACTAGGTACTCAAACAAAATTGTTACACTGAACTGAATTGTTACATAGATAATACTTGAATTTTCGACCCGTGAAAAAAATACCTTTTCGCCGTTTTTTGAAATGTTCGGATTTTCCACAACTTTTTCACATAGGAATCTACCTATGATTGGAAATATTTACCCAAATAAACATCAGGTAGCTGTAAAGGAAAAACTACAGATGAT
>NW_007504600.1:0-257 GCF_000475195.1 Diaphorina citri
AGAGAGCTATAGGTAAGTGTTAGCAAACCCAAAAGCCTTTCGCGTTGCCAATTTCTGGAAATTCAAGATCTAACGTTCAAGTTTGTTTCCGGATACCTAAGGAAAGTAAGTACGATACGGTACGTGAATACCTATGTATAACTAGCTGAATTCTGTCGCTTCGCTCCGGAATCCCGCTAGTTCATCCCGAGGCATGGCCAAACTTGTACAAAATAATAAAAAATACGGTCGCGCTTCGCGCTCCCTATTATCTGCAT
>NW_007504601.1:0-257 GCF_000475195.1 Diaphorina citri
ACTAAAAACTGACCATCGAAATTTTGACCCGATTACATTACTTTCCTTCCTATAGGATAAGGAAAGTAAAAATAGATTTGGTTTTTCAGGCGAATACACCCTACTAAACTACGCGACTACGCGCCCAATGTAAGTAACACAATGGGGGGGAAAAATAGGTGTAATAAATGTGATGATGAGTATTTGCCGAAACAACTGATACGACAGTTATCTTCTAAAGACTTCTCAATTTAAGACACAAACTATCCCTTATTACG
>NW_007504602.1:0-257 GCF_000475195.1 Diaphorina citri
CGGCCATACAACTCAAAAGTTCACTCTAATGCCCATAAATATTAATGGCATGTACTGTGATGGGACTTGGTAGACCTGCGCATGAGCCCAACACGCCCTACACTTGAATTTAGACCACGCTACGCCAGTGAACTCAAATCTTCAGGGATTAGGTATTTCTTGCTAAATAAATAGATTAAGAAGAGCTTGTCTAGTTTGGTTACGTTAGGGAAACTGACCAATGGAAAATTGACCACTGCTCCAAGAGAAACTGAATA
>NW_007504603.1:0-257 GCF_000475195.1 Diaphorina citri
TAAATGGTCTAAAACACATAATTATTTTGTCTATGACAATCCATTCAGTCATCAATGGTAATAATTTTGAATTACCTGCTACAGTGCACATGCATCCGACATCATGCTGGACAAAGCATTCCGTCATCCAATGGCAATAATAAAGCCGGTCTTTACGGTCTCCTTGTTCGTCACCTCTTTTGTGACATGACCGAAAATTGGATGTCCGGTGAGGTATTGAACATAAGACAATATCAGAAAAGGCAATAACCAAAGAC
>NW_007504604.1:0-257 GCF_000475195.1 Diaphorina citri
TTCTATAGCTATACCGTTCCACCAGCATAAAAGTGTCATCGAAATGATTCACCCAGTATGAGTAAGAGTTCTCCCTCCCTTGGCATTTCACTTGAATACAGAGAGCTGGACCTACCTCCACATATTACAGCAGATGTAAGGCTTTTGCACGAAGGGTGTACTGGAGCTGAGTAAGGGGAATAAAAATGAGTAAGGCGATGAAAAAATTACGGCTCTCTTTCCTAACAGCATTCTCTCCCTTGTTGTTGGGGAGATTT
>NW_007504605.1:0-257 GCF_000475195.1 Diaphorina citri
GGAAAGAAAAATCAGTTCATCGGGGAAACATGTGGAAATACTTCCGATAGAGTACACAATCCCTCTAAGTAGTTATTTGTGGCTTCTTGTGCAGAAAAGTTGGAAGTGAAAATTGTATTTATGAACTATTTGTTTGATGAACTCAGTGTTTAGGTATGTTTTATTGAAGAGCTTGCAGTTTTCAACCCCTTTTAGACGATAAAATATTGTTTTTGAAAAAGCCTAATGGTTCGTTTGCACTCCATAACGAGTAAAGG
>NW_007504606.1:0-257 GCF_000475195.1 Diaphorina citri
TGGATAGCTTTTCCGCATTGAAATTTAAATAAATACATAAGTACGAACTTGAAATAATACTGAAATTCCAGCTTGAAAAAATATACCTAGTAACTTTGCAACATTGCGCAACATTTAGCAACAATGTAAACATGGAAATTCCAGTAAACATCGCTGCTGCATTCCTCACATCATGAGTATACAGGTATTTAATGTGATTGGGGATGTTTATTTTCCATTCATAAAATATAATGATTGGAAAAACATAATAAGTTTAC
>NW_007504607.1:0-257 GCF_000475195.1 Diaphorina citri
AAATGGTCTTTAAAATTCAATGGAAATCTACGGACTCAAAAGGTGAAAAATATTCTTGGCAACTTCTTTGCTAGGTACCTACTAGAAACTATCAAGACTCTAAGAACGCAACTTTATGACCCCCGCAACTTTATGGGAGTGCAAGGGCAACTGTCAGTGTCTCTAATAACTTAATTATCATTTAAATTCAAACCATGCAATTTATTCTTTCTCGATAATTATGTCTTCAAGTTGGTATTGGTAATGAAATTCAAGTT
>NW_007504608.1:0-257 GCF_000475195.1 Diaphorina citri
GAAACATGTCAGGACATCTAATAAATAATAGATGGAAGTTTGAAAATTTGAAATTTTTCACGCAACCTAAAAGATTTTTATTGAATAGAATTCCCCTTACACATGTAAACTTGAGTAGATAAGGAAAAAAACATGATATTTATTCAATATGAAAGTTGACTATTTTTAGCTTTTAAAATTTTAGATGAACTAGTGATGGTCCCTTGAGACCTGGGGCATGTCAGCATTATTGTACAGAAATGACATACAGACGTCAT
>NW_007504609.1:0-257 GCF_000475195.1 Diaphorina citri
TTTCGTGCGTGTTCCTATATCAATTTCGTATGCTCTCATAAACCAACCAAGTGGCCCGGGAGAAGCCAGTAGAAAGCGATTGCCCAGATGGTCACCTATCCGGATACCAACCACGTGCACCGTTGCTGAACTTCAGTGAACCTTTGGGAACTGGTACGTTCAACGTGCTATCACTGCTATAGCTCATCTTTTCTCTCCCAACTCAAAACCAAAGATTTTCAGCACTCCATGGAAAGAAGATTCATTCATTGTGATGG
>NW_007504610.1:0-257 GCF_000475195.1 Diaphorina citri
AACTAGAAGGCTCATTCGTGTAGCAACAAGGTATTCATTCCTTCTTCATGGACTCCTGGGGTTTTTGCAAAAGGTCTGATAGAGGGAAATGTAACTACTAAGGTCTGATCGTCCCAATATTGAAGAAAGTAAAGGGCCAGTCGTTCCGGAAAACAATATCTGCTTAGGATAAAAATTCTATTTGCGCCGGGCGGGAATCAAACCCGCGCCCTAGAGCTTGGACGGTACTCTCGCTACCCTCCAAGCTAACTAGGCTT
>NW_007504611.1:0-257 GCF_000475195.1 Diaphorina citri
AGGATATGCGGGGGAGGTGAACGGGGTGCATTGACAGAACATCTGAGCAGAGCCTTGATCTCTTACGCCGATATATAGATATGTCAGATATAGTAATGGAGGCTCTTAGTAATGCTATGATATCCACAAAAATTGTGAAGACGCTCTCAGCTTCAACACAAATAAATCATGATTTAGATAGATTTTTAGTATTAACAGTAGCAATGATAGTGTACATACCTATTAAGCTTCTGCATGACAAGCAAGCAAGTGCGTTA
>NW_007504612.1:0-257 GCF_000475195.1 Diaphorina citri
TACAGTTCCCTCTAACAAACCTCGGAAAAATAATCAAACCTCTTAAAAAAAAAAAAAATAGGTCAGGGTTAAGATAGCCCGGTCCTAGCAAAATTTCGACTTTCTTCCGTTCTTGAGCACGCAAGATCATCAAATTTTCGTTTTGGTCGGGAAAACCGGAAACATTTAACTGACATTTTTAAATTTTACCGCCAAAAATTTCAAGAGGTTTTCGGAGGTTTTTTTCGTGAAATTTCGATTCTGCGATCGTGTGAACG
>NW_007504613.1:0-257 GCF_000475195.1 Diaphorina citri
AGAAAACAGGAAAAAGGAAAAGAGATAAATTCTAATCTGCTTTAATCCTTTCAATTAAAAGACTAATTAAAGGGAAGACAGAAAGAGAGAGAGAGTGAGAGAGAGCGTGAGAGAGAGAATGAGGGCTTTTACTGATTGCTAATTCTGAGCTTGATAGGTAGGTATCTAAGCTGAAAGCTTTAACCTTTTGCCCGAGCACAGTCTTATTTATTAAAATCTAATCTAAATTCGTCTCATTAGAGACCGTTCATCTTGCT
>NW_007504614.1:0-257 GCF_000475195.1 Diaphorina citri
ACATTTATTTACACAATTGAAGGAGTTTTAACAATAAAGTCCTACCTCTTTCAACTTTATTGGTTTCACAAACTTCCAACTTTAGCCAGCCTAGTTAACTTGGTTGGTGGCCCGTCTGCCTTGTAAGCGCTAGGCCGTGCGTTTGATTCCCGCTCGGCGCGGATTTTATCCTGATGGGATAATGTTCGTTCTCGGAACGGCTGGCTTTCCTTCTATCCTGTCTTCATTATCTCTTCGATTTCGGGACGATAAGACCC
>NW_007504615.1:0-257 GCF_000475195.1 Diaphorina citri
TAAACCCACGCCCTCCTGTTTACCAGGCGAGCGTCTTGACCACTACACCACCGAGGAAATTTTCCAAGATATATATATATTTTTTTAGGAAATGAGATTTTTTTCAACACATGGGAATGAAATAATTTCACCTATGTTTAATAATATTCTTAATAGTGGTTGGGTGGAAGAGCTCCTCTAGGAGAACCCTGCCACCTAAAAGAAAGCCGTAAAAAAAAAAAAAAAAAAAAAAAAAAAAAAAAAAAAAAAAAAAAAAA
>NW_007504616.1:0-257 GCF_000475195.1 Diaphorina citri
AGGTAACTATTGGCAATGATAATACTTACCTAACTATCTATGACTATGCAATGTTTTGGTTCCTAATGTTAGAATAGGTGTGGAAAAACAAGATTAGATAAAAGTAAGTTGGTATAATAGGTAAATTTATTTTAAATTTCAATAGTCGCATTATTACGATTATATATAGTGGCAAAAAAAAGAAGACCACCCCAAAACTAGTCCTACAAAATCGAGGAAGAGATCCATCATTTGCCAAATCATCATATCCTCACCAA
>NW_007504617.1:0-257 GCF_000475195.1 Diaphorina citri
GGGTTTCTGAAAACTCCAATGACCGACCACTGACAGCCAACACAGTGTCCAGGGATTTCTTTGACGTCACAGGTTCATGTTAATATGATTGTTGACCACTGAGCATCATGCTCGGAATCTGTAATGCACAGTCTCCGAGCTCAGCTATAACTACTGATCAGCTGAATACTAGGATAGTTTCATTTCCCATGTCACCTGTTATTTGAACACCCTGTATATATGACTCCTGTCATTGTGTCTAGACGGAGGACATAATG
>NW_007504618.1:0-257 GCF_000475195.1 Diaphorina citri
ACATTTCTCCCATCAATTCACCCTACTAATTTAATGATAGGAAATTCTCTCATAAGATGTCCTAACGGATGATTTTTTCTGTTTGTTTACTTTTTTTGGGGTTTTTTTTTTCAGTTTTTCAAAATTTCCAGATTTTCTATTTTCTGAAAAAAAAGTGTTTTGCTTATTGCTTTTTTTTAAGTTTCTTTTTCTATTTTCTGAAAGAAAGCGTTTTGCTGTTTTTTAATTTGAAGACTTTGATCTAAGCTGATTTTCAA
>NW_007504619.1:0-257 GCF_000475195.1 Diaphorina citri
CCTTCTGGGCAAGGTGTTATTCTACTACCTTGCTCCATTTTCAACCAAATAACTCAAAAGCTCATTAAATTTAACACTTTAAATTTAACATTAAATTCAACTCAAAAAAAGTCTAGGGTGGTCATGAACGAGTTTTGCAGTGGAACGCCTCATTTTTTGTATCATTAGATGTCACAGTTAAACAACAACAACAACAACAACAACAACAACAACAACAACAACAACAACAACAACAACAACAACACCAACACCAACAC
>NW_007504620.1:0-257 GCF_000475195.1 Diaphorina citri
CCAACCCCAGTGGTGTAGTGGTGGACTTCGGATCTGGAGGTTGGTGGTTCGAGTCCAGGTCAAGTCGTAAAATTTAGCATAGTGCATTAAGCAGGGAACGACACTTATGACAAGTATTTATGCTTAACACAATTGAAAATTCCTTTCCTTCTTTTTTTTTACAAACGTTCAATTACATTCCTTGCACTGTCATTCCTTATTTTTTATTGACAAAATATAATTACTACCGAGTACCGACACACAAAAAGACCCCACAT
>NW_007504621.1:0-257 GCF_000475195.1 Diaphorina citri
AAGTGTAGTAACCTGGTGATGAAATTATATGCTCCTGATGATTCTGTGCAGATTTTATTCTCCTCATGATGAGAGAAGTCTCAGGTTCCTGACATAGCTCCCATGGTTTCCACATAGAATTTGACCTACCCAAAAACCAAAAACATTAATATTAATATCATCAGCAAATTTATAAATTAATGTCTGACGTGATAAACCTAATTCTAAAGTTGGGATTCAAAATATTCACATAATATTAGTTTCAGATTAATTGAAAT
>NW_007504622.1:0-257 GCF_000475195.1 Diaphorina citri
TTTCCTGAAACATAAACACAAATCACATTCTTGTTAATTAATTTATTCAATTCCCCCCTCTCTCTCTCTCTCTCTCTCTCTCTCAGTCTTTCTTGCTCTATTTGGCTCCCTCCCTCCCTCTCTCTGTATTTCTTTGGCCCTCTCCCTCTATCTCTTCATATGTATACCTACTATCTTTTTTCCCATATTGCAAGAATTTATGCTCTGCCCAGACTTATAAACAAGTCTTCATCTATCTACATATTATCATGTACATA
>NW_007504623.1:0-257 GCF_000475195.1 Diaphorina citri
ATTCCAGTCAATTAAAAATAGAAGGCAGAAGAAAAGGGAAACTGATGCCTAAAAGAAAGGTTTCCTTTCATCTCCTAGACGAAAAATTTCACTTTCAGTCACAGTTGGTCGATGCTTGAAGGAAGAATGTAATAAAAGGTTGCCAAATTCCACAAACTTTCATTGAAAGGTCATGAAATTGTTACAAAATTGCGTCATTGCGTCCGCCCTTTACCCAGTTCCAGTTCGATCTGAAAAAATAAAGTCCCTGATTTCTT
>NW_007504624.1:0-257 GCF_000475195.1 Diaphorina citri
GTCGTATAAAGGGGGGGGGGAGAGTGAGGGCCCGGCCCCGGAGTTCATTTTTGCTCCCTTAGGTACTGTGGGTCGGACTCGAAAATAAAGCTCGGACTTTCCATAGGATATGTAAGATAAATGTGTACTTCGGATCATTTTTATAACGGAAAGTCCGCCATGCACCAACTTTATGTACCTACGCGTTTCTGAGAAGAAAATGGTTTGTGGCTCCGTGAAAAATTGACATATTGGGACAATATGGGTATTGTTGGAAA
>NW_007504625.1:0-257 GCF_000475195.1 Diaphorina citri
AACTTTATCTGTACAGGATAAAGTCCGCCCCGTGTGGGAATAAAACCCGCGACCTAGCGCTTGCAAGGCAGACGCGCTACCAACCAAGCTAACTACAACTAGATTGGCCTGAATCCACCATCACCATTAGTGAACTGAAAATTTAATTACCTAAATATAAATACCTATTTTGTAATCTCGTCTTATATTATAAGAACGAGATCCATTCACAGTTCACATTTCATAGTTCACACACTGATCGCTCTATCTCTAGAACC
>NW_007504626.1:0-257 GCF_000475195.1 Diaphorina citri
ACGCAGTTGTTTTTTTTCGTCCGTTAGGTAGCGCCACTATGCAAGCGCGCTAGCGGAGGAGCAGAAAGAACTGCGCAGGAACGTATGGGCACAAACACATTAATGCGTTGCCTACGAGGGAGTTTTGCTCGGGACATTTGATGTGACGTTCTCGCCTACGGGAGCGTATGCCGTGACGACAAAGTTCACGATTTACCGGTATTTTTTAAATCGATTTATCTCGGTATCTGGAAGTCGTAGAAGAAAAAGAAAAATTC
>NW_007504627.1:0-257 GCF_000475195.1 Diaphorina citri
ACAAATAGAATTGATTCAAATGAGGAAGCAACTCTTGCACCTATCAGACAAGCTATTCACGTACCAGGTAAGCCTTTGACATTTCTGGGATTGCTAAATATCTCTTAGTAGCGCTGCCAAACTGTTTTGATTCGGCGGGGCGGAGTGCTGCAGCGCTCCTTAATTCCTCCACTATTTTACAGAATACTCGTAACATGATTTGGTGAAGGAATAACAAAAGACTACGCAGAGACTGTGTGGTGTTTCGATTCACGCCC
>NW_007504628.1:0-257 GCF_000475195.1 Diaphorina citri
ATGAAATGGAAAACGGTGAGTTATGTCTCATTCGTAGATTCGTATAAGCTTAACCCATCTTTTGGGGCAGTTGGCCCCACACCTAATCCTCAGAGTGGAAAATCAGGTTTTTGTCTCCTCTGTGAACCGAACCCGGGACCTTCTGTATGACAAGCATTTTACGAATAAACCAACTTTCGAAGCCTGTTGTGTTTCGCCGGTTTAATATTCTGATTTGTCTGTTCTTGTTGCAGGTTTCAGCCTGGTGACTCAGACCC
>NW_007504629.1:0-257 GCF_000475195.1 Diaphorina citri
AAGTAAACAAAAGTGTTTAAAATAAAGTCCTACTTTATTGATTGCACACGGTATTTAATTATTTATTCTATTCCGATTAGGGTAGAGGTACCAACCTGGTCCAGCAGGGTCTGGGAATGTTGCTTTGCACTTTGCACTTCTTTCTCTGCTCCCTCCATGAACTCCTTGTCTATATCCAACTTCTCTGCCAGCTGCTTGTTCTTCTTTCTCAGACCAACGAATTTCGAAGCTGAAAATGATAATAATTACGACATGTT
>NW_007504630.1:0-257 GCF_000475195.1 Diaphorina citri
AACCTAAATTGACATACAAGTGTCTCTTCTTACAAAGAAGAAGAGGAAAGAAGGGGGAAAGAGAAGGAGGAGGAGAAGAAGAAGAAGGAGAAGGAGGAGGAGAAGAAGAAGAAGACGAGAGAGAAGGAGGACGAAGAAAGAAGAGAGGAAGAAGAAGAAGAAAGAGGAGGAAAAGGACAACGACGAAGAAGAAGGATGACAATGACTCATTCATGTGCCTGTTCTAAATGGAAAACCAATGTTAATGAACATCGACC
>NW_007504631.1:0-257 GCF_000475195.1 Diaphorina citri
ATAGTCATGATCTGGGAAAGAAAAACCATTTTCAGAATTTTATTTTATTATTAGGTAGGTAAATGGTCCTCCTTTTACTTACCCATCTTACACAAAACGTGACTTATCTTAACAATAAAATTTGATGGTTCTTTGAATAAGAAAAAAACATGAAAATCTTGAAGTTAGGAACCTTTCTGATCACCAACGAAAAATTTCAGAGGAAATAAAAAAATTCAAACACTAAAAACTCTTCTCCTCAAATCGATAAAATGAGG
>NW_007504632.1:0-257 GCF_000475195.1 Diaphorina citri
TTTTTTTTTACAAATTTTATACACTTTGCAGCTGGGACTAAAAGTTTGATAGAGGGATCTGAAATAAAGGGCTCAAAGGAGGTCTCATTGTTCCGAAAGGAGAAAGCCAGGCGTTCCTAGAACGAGCATTAGGTGTTCAGCAAAGTTCGCCCCCAACGAGCATCGAATCAGGTCTTCTAATGGATTTTTTCATAATCTAACTGTTGTTTCTTGACAAAGCTTGAAGGAAAAAAAAAAAAAAAAAAAAAACACTTTCA
>NW_007504633.1:0-257 GCF_000475195.1 Diaphorina citri
AAATGCAATTATGTATGTAATTATGTATGGTACATTATGTACATAGGATTGGTACATTATAATTCTATTCTATTCATACCGTACCCTACGTATAGAATCTTGACGCCTACTTTTTCCATCACACAACACCTAGAATATTTGTCTCTGAGGTTTGGACAAAGAAACCAGCAGTGACGGATGCCCTAAGAAGGAATCAACTGAATCCTAGTGGAAATGATTAATATCAGAGCGAAAAAGGTCTCCACATTTTATTTCAA
>NW_007504634.1:0-257 GCF_000475195.1 Diaphorina citri
GATATTGGGAAAATCCTACAATGCTGCAGTGAGCACCAAAGTTGTGACATAATAACACAAACTGCATTTACATTAGGTACATTACACTTATTCCTGTCTACCTCTTGCACGTTTAACTTATAGATAGGTATGATGCTTTGTTTGCTTTGTAAGATACTTAAATATACGTAGGTACCTAATTACCTAATTCAAATAATTAATACCCCCTTACATCGAAATTCTCCAAATCGTTAATTAACATTCACAAATGCCTCGAA
>NW_007504635.1:0-257 GCF_000475195.1 Diaphorina citri
TTCGCCCTTCAACCTCTATCCGAGTTTTGACATCTCCACCAAATCTGTTGGTAGAGATGTCATATTTCCTTCTGCTCTCTTCAACCTCTCCCACTACTGACCTTATTTTTCTGGACACGTTTCGACGATCTCATTTTTCTTCATTATTTGTTCTCTTGTTTGTATTCCATCAAAACAGATATACACTGTAGTGGACGTTGCTTGACTCCAGCATTCCTTCCTCTCTCTTCGATTTCGGGAGAAGACCTTAGCTTAGA
>NW_007504636.1:0-257 GCF_000475195.1 Diaphorina citri
TCCAAGGTCACATCGTTCCATTACCATTATTCAACCTAAAAAACCACGTGATAGGAGTAGTTCATCTGGGGATCGTCGCAGTTGTACCTCCAATATGACCAGAACCACCCATGTAACTCTCAACCCCACCTTCGTCTTCATTAGGAACGCTAAAGTCTATATGGATAATAGGAGAGGTCGGTCTAGTTCTAGTGAAAGTCGAGCTGCTAAGAGAGGTCGGTCTGGTTCTAGTGGAAGTCGAGCTGCTGCTTCAGTGG
>NW_007504637.1:0-257 GCF_000475195.1 Diaphorina citri
TCCTGATTTGCAGATTGAGCAGTGCTGAGCTTAGAGAGAGATACGAGATGAGTCTTGGATGATAAGCGACGTCTCTGTCTCTCTCATTGTGACAACAATGCATCCTCTAAGATAGGGGAGGGTGGCATCCTCCTTCCCCTCTCCTAGGGTGACAGAGAGAGGGGAGAATCGCATACTTCATCTATTGTGTAATGCCATTCATTGCTTTTCTTCACAAGAAAGAGGGAGAGAGGGAGGGGGAAGAAGGAGAAAGAACG
>NW_007504638.1:0-257 GCF_000475195.1 Diaphorina citri
AACAGGCGGTATCAGATGACTTTACGTCGGTTGCGGTTGACTATGAAAACATGCATTGCGTATGGGTTTATGGCTCTACATGAGATTGATATGGGGGCTTCAAATTGACATTAGGGGATCCACAGGTAATTCTTGATCTTGTGGTGAGATGATGACCGGAAGGATGAGTGGTTTGATAATCCTATGTCATTGGACACTGACACGAGATGGCACAAATTTAGTGAAATAATCAGAAGCTGTATTGAATTAGGTCCCTA
>NW_007504639.1:0-257 GCF_000475195.1 Diaphorina citri
AAAATTCCGTTGGTCCTCATTTTTCCTGCTCTATGACTTTGAAACATCACCCAAGTAAGCGCAACTGATCTATTCCTTGGGTCAATACACAATACCTGATTGAAGTTTTTGACAGAGTTAGACTCTTGTTTTGTTTGTGTTAGACTGTTGGAAAATTTCCGTCTTTCCCGGCAATGGAACCAGCTGATTGGTCAATGAATGTTGACGGTGCTCGTCAGCTGGTGTTAGTGGTGGTTCTAATGATCGGACTTGATTTT
>NW_007504640.1:0-257 GCF_000475195.1 Diaphorina citri
AGTATTTTTTGCTGGAAGTTGAAGTAATTTTTGCTCCAAGTTGAAGTAGTTTTGACTGAAATTTAAAGCTGTTTTGGCTGCAAGTTTTCAAAATGAAGACCAATAGTTCATGGTTAAGTAGGTAGGTAATTGGGCCAAAGTTTCTTTTCTTCTGCAGTACAGGATTCAGTTTCAGACGGTAAACATAAAGCGACACGACATAAAACTTCAGCCCGCGGTCTCAGACGAGACGGTCTGATGGACCAAGGTCTGTCAGG
>NW_007504641.1:0-257 GCF_000475195.1 Diaphorina citri
TAATAATAATAATAATAATAATAATAATAATAATAATAATAATAATAATAATAATAATAATAATAATAATAATAAAACCCTGTGGCACCCATTAAGGGCAAGGGTCACCCTGCAACCAGGCAAAGGTTTTTTTATTTGTTTTTATAATAGGGTACCTAATAATAGGGTACTCACTTATAATAGGGTACCTAATTCCTGGAGTACTCACTCACAGAGTAATTACTTACTCATAAGGTAATTCCTGGAAGATTTCCTGG
>NW_007504642.1:0-257 GCF_000475195.1 Diaphorina citri
GAACAACAAAGCCCCTGGAGAAGATCTCATCACGGCCGAGCTTATGAAAGGAGGAGGAAACGTGACAATTAATATATTGCATTCACTCTTTGACAAAATCTGGACGGAAAAAACCATCCCTAAAGACTGGAAATGTGCAACGGTTGTCCCAATACACAAGAAAGGGAGTAAACGGAAGTGTGATAACTATAGAGGTATATCACTTCTCTCTGTAACTGGAAAACTTCTCTCAAGAATTATCTACAATCGTCTCCTCC
>NW_007504643.1:0-257 GCF_000475195.1 Diaphorina citri
AGAGCTGTCTCGAATTAATTATGACAATTTTGTTTCTGGCGTCGAAACCAGCCTTCAACAAAATCCTAAAAAATTCTATAGCTTTCATAATAATTTAAAAGGATCCAAAAGCAACAGTAATGGTGCTCCACAATGCTTATCTCTAGATGGCGCGACTGCTTCTAATTCTGAAGAGAGTTCAAAATTATTGGCTACTCACTTTTCAAATGTTTATTCGGACGAAGTTATCATTCCCCCTGATTTTGGCCTCTCTCAGT
>NW_007504644.1:0-257 GCF_000475195.1 Diaphorina citri
GAGCATTTCGTCACAACAGCGTGTCACAATACTCGACTAATGTGGTTCAGTGAACTGTAGAACTCGGGAGAAAAGGTCTTGCGAGCCCCCCAAAAAGGCCTATTGAGCTCAAAATGTATTGACCAAACCTCTATGTGTAAAACATTTTTGCCAAATTTCATCGAAATCAGACAAACGGCCCACCAGCCTAGTTAGCTTAGTTGGTAGTGCGTCTGCCTTGTAAGCGCTAGGCCGCGGGTTCGATTCCCGCCCGGGGC
>NW_007504645.1:0-257 GCF_000475195.1 Diaphorina citri
TTGTTACCCAAGGCTCGTCATAGACGTTATGATGGCAGGAGAGGCCTAGATTGAGAGCTTCGTTAACGAAGTGGCCTGGACTACATGACACAGTCCAAGTCTGTCCTGCAATCGTAATGTGTGACAAACCTAATAATTTTCAGCGATTAGTGCGATTACCATTGAAAGTTTTCAGGATCTACACTGAAAAAAAAAAATTCCAAGTCAGTATTGTTAGGCGCAAAAATAACTGGATATAGTTGTATCACCTTAAATAT
>NW_007504646.1:0-257 GCF_000475195.1 Diaphorina citri
CGATGTTTTGTACATCTCCCTATCAGACATTACCATGTTGGTGAGCTGCTGCTGCTGCTGCTACTACCAGTGTAAGCATCCTAATCCTAATCAGACAAACATTCTGCCTCCTTGTAACAACATTCACAAGATAATCTGGAGTCAATTTGATAATAACATCTCAAACATAACAGTAAAACAAAAAAGTTTTAAAAAAGTGATTAAAAAAGATAAGAAAATAATCTTCGAAAGAACCCACGGATTAGGTATTGTGAAAA
>NW_007504647.1:0-257 GCF_000475195.1 Diaphorina citri
AAGGAAGACAGGATAGGAGAAAGCCAGCCGTTCCGAGAACGAACCTTATCCCTTTAGGATAAAATCCGCCCCGGGCGGGAATCGAACCCGCGACATAGCGCTTACAAGGCAGACGCGCTACCAACTCTCTGATCTTTAACTTGGAAACCTCACCCAAATAAGCTCAAAAGGTGTATTGCTAGAGATGGCAATTCCACATTCTTGAAATGAAAACTGTTAGTATTATGGAACAACTTGTTCTAATTTGACAGTCACTA
>NW_007504648.1:0-257 GCF_000475195.1 Diaphorina citri
AGGTTTATCTCTTTGTAACTTACCACTAACTCTCTGTTGGTGAGTTTTATCTCTTTATCATAGTCATCTCCCAGACATCCACAATCTTGCATGTTGCAAGTTGTGACTGCAACTGTGGATTTTTAGAGCTGAAACAGTAAAGGATTTATGGGTAGGTAAACTGTTTCCCTTTATGTCACTTTACTTCTATGGTATTGGTAGCAAAGTGTCACTCACTGCAGATTAAATTGCACCTTTTGCCATACTGAAAACTAAAA
>NW_007504649.1:0-257 GCF_000475195.1 Diaphorina citri
CAGGGTGAACACTATACTAAAAAGAAAATAAATAGAAGTCCAGCCCAACAAGAAAAGGCAGTCAGCCGATTTTTTCGTACAAGATGGCTAGAGTCGAAATTCATATCGATCTTCTAATCATTCCTCATAGCCGCTTCCAAAGGTAATATTGGTAAGGTCAAAGAGTTACGTACTCTAATAGAAGACTATTAGAATAATGTTACAACTAACGTGCACGTAATGGTGGCAATTTTCTAACTTTGCATGTGTACATAAAA
>NW_007504650.1:0-257 GCF_000475195.1 Diaphorina citri
TGATTTGATGTAGGTAAGCACCTAATCATTATTGATTACTCTGAAACTGCCAAAAATGGAAAGGTGATGGTGTATTGGTTTTGAAAGTAGATTCAGGCCAAAGTTTTTGGAAACACGCACATTTTGAGCAGACTAACCGTTTTGATGAAAGACAAGGAACCATAGTCTTGATCAATTTTAGGATGGTTGGAAAATAAAACATGAGATCATGGCTCAATTTTAGAAGTGTGTGGTTATTTATAAATTACCTATAACCG
>NW_007504651.1:0-257 GCF_000475195.1 Diaphorina citri
ATGAATATACTGCAATCCCGAGGACTCTGAGGAGGACGTGGGACATGGGCATTAGTCACACCAGTTCACGACAGAACACTGAAGTTTAGCATTCTTGAGTGGTGGTATATTAATTTTGATCAAGGGTGAACGATTTGGAAGACAACACCTGTACTGATAGACGATGGCTTCATTTAGATTTTAGGTCCTGAGAATATTTGTTAGAATGGGGTTCTAAGTTCTAATTCAAGAGTTGTTCACTCTAGACAAACGTTACC
>NW_007504652.1:0-257 GCF_000475195.1 Diaphorina citri
CTACATAATGCATATGGTATTTTTCCTTTTCCGTATCTTTCACACCAACACAATCCTTCACATTAGACCTGGGTCTGTGATACAGTTTGAGAATGAGTGGTGGTAAAACAAAGAGACCTATGTCTGTCAGACCGTCTGAGAGAACTAAGTCTCTAGCTTCTTCTTTCACACGTTCTGACTGTCTGTCAGACCCAGGTCTATCAGAAAGCGTTCTATCAGACAGTCTGAGAGTGTGCGGCGGGCATTACTGGCTACTA
>NW_007504653.1:0-257 GCF_000475195.1 Diaphorina citri
GTTTTGTAGGCTGATATGTCCAATGTCCAAAATTTTGGATATTGGGTCTTTAGAGGTTAAGTACCTTCCTAAAGTAAGTATTAAGTACCTTCCTAAAGTAAGTATTAAGTACCTTCCTAAAGTAAGTTTAAGTACCTTCCTAAAGTAAGTATTAAGTACCTTCCTAATGTAAGTGTTAAAAGTACCTTCCTAAAGTAAGTATTAAGTACCTTCCTAAAGTAAGTATTAAGTACCTTCCTAAAGTAAGTATTAAGTAC
>NW_007504654.1:0-257 GCF_000475195.1 Diaphorina citri
CGGGTGTTTGTTAGTTACATTTTTATAACTTGCAGCTTTTTCAGTCAGTTTAACAGGGGTTTTGCGAGTGAAATCTATATTAAGATCTTTTTCAAAATCACTCAAGAATTTGTAGGTATGACTTTCAGTCAGTTCATCTGGGTGTTTGTGAATTACATCTTTATGACTTGGAGCTTTTACCGTCAGTTCAACCGGGCGTTTGTGAGTTACATCTTTATGACTTGGAGCTTTTTCAGTCAGTTCACCCGGGGGTTTGT
>NW_007504655.1:0-257 GCF_000475195.1 Diaphorina citri
AGAAACAGTAGAAAATAGTCATTAACAACCGGTATCAGAATCACTTAACTAGGAGAGACGAGAATTGAGTTACACAGGATAGAAATTACAAAAACTAGTCATTTGGGTAAGAGAAAGGGGAGACCAAAACTGAAAGTGGAGAGACAAGGTGAGGAAAATTTGGGAGAGAAGGTATGCAGAACAGAGGAGTACAATAAAGGAAAGCAACATCAAGCCCAAATAAAATTGGGAAAAGGTGGAGTGAAAGAAGAAGATGA
>NW_007504656.1:0-257 GCF_000475195.1 Diaphorina citri
CAAGAACAGGAGGAGGAGGAGGAGGAGAATGTCCGATGAACAAAAGTAACTTACGAGTATTAGGTAAGAAGATAAATAATTATAAAAAAAGAGAGTAATTTTATCTATTGATTTCATCGTATTTCTGGGGAAAAGTAGCAGTATAAAACGAGCAGTGGAACCTATTGAAAACACGTAACAAGGACGTTCACTTCTTGTGGTGTCCGTCCCACTGCGGAATCAGGGGCAATGAAGCAGTTGATGAAGCTGCTTGTAAC
>NW_007504657.1:0-257 GCF_000475195.1 Diaphorina citri
AGTAGTACTTTATTTAGACCGTCAGCTTAGAACAAGTTGTTCCAGATACCGTACTTCTTGCTGTTACCAAGAGGCAAATGTTTTGCAGGGGGACATTTGATATTTTTTTTTCATCCGTGTAAGATGAGCCTGCTCTGGTTTGATGTGGTTTCAAGTTACTCTGCGAGCATCATGTTTTGTGATGTTTTGTAATTACAAAATGAACCCCGGGAGCAAAAATGAAATTTTAAAAAGCATCCAGTGGCAACTTGACCTCT
>NW_007504658.1:0-257 GCF_000475195.1 Diaphorina citri
TGGCCTCCGGGGGTGAAAATGGATGTTTCGAAATTTCACTTTTGGGACTGAATTTCAATATGGATCATTAGTAGGACCGATTTGAAGCACAAATCACCAATCGATATGAATTTCCCATTTTTTGGTGCTTCCCCTATTGGCAGAAGAACATGGAACAAGCTGGAAAATCAGTACCTAAGTATGTACCTACCTAATTTGTTTAATATTCAGTTTATTATTATTCTTGATTTGATTTTTTGATTTTACTTTCATATAAT
>NW_007504659.1:0-257 GCF_000475195.1 Diaphorina citri
TAGTTTCTATTTGTGCCATTGTTTTTATATTTCCAGAAGTAACATTCACATGTTGTATTCCGTCTGGTCATCTGGTGTACACCACGTGGTGGAATGTGGCCGTGTCACCTGAATCAAATCAATGCATAATAAGGCGTAGCCAACACATTAATGTGGGGTCATTCGGACATAAGGACAGTCAGACCGGAGCAGTTACATGAGGTCCTCATGACCTAATGGCCATTGGGATGACATTCTTGCTGAATTAGGAATCAACT
>NW_007504660.1:0-257 GCF_000475195.1 Diaphorina citri
GCACATGAGTAAACCCTCCAATTAGAACGGAGAGTAGCTCGTGACGAAAGAGATCTTTTTGTGTATCATTTTCGTGGACATTCATTTGACAACAGTTTTTCATCACCTAATCACCGACTGGAGGTGTCTGGTTGCATTATCCTGTTTTACTTACTTACCATCGTACTCCTACGATCCAGGTACATACATAGTAGGCTATTCCGTGATTTAGTCCTTCTTTGTCGTGGACATTTGACAATAGTTTTCCATCAATTCAC
>NW_007504661.1:0-257 GCF_000475195.1 Diaphorina citri
TTAATTACTGGAGCAGCTAATTAGATCTCAGGGTCGGGAGGTCTGGAGGTCGCGGGTTCATTAATCATCCCAGGGAAGTGGGTCAGGCCAAACGCCACTCGCCAGCCTGAAGGAAATGGTCCTTTTTATGTGCTCTGGAATCGGGGGGACTTATACATTATACCACACTTGTCATTTGCTGGGGGTCATTACACGCGCGCAGGAAAAATCTACTACCCTCAGAAAAAATTTGGGGTCCTAATTTCGAAGAGCTTCGT
>NW_007504662.1:0-257 GCF_000475195.1 Diaphorina citri
CTCTAAAAAAAAAAAAAAAAAAAAAAAGAAGTATTAGATGAAGCTGACCAAACTTTCATTGGTGAAAGTTTTCCCAAACAACCTATATACGACTTTATGAAAGTGACATCTGTAACAAAAGCCTAGCCGATATACTGTTCCATACAACACGTGCCTATGTCAAAAACACACTCCAAGCTGTACCAGACTAGTTTCCTCACCTAAATATTGAAACAAGGGTCATGGACGATCATGGACAAAAAGGGCTCACTTGAAAA
>NW_007504663.1:0-257 GCF_000475195.1 Diaphorina citri
TTCGTTCAAATCATTACCAAATCTACAGTTTGAAGCAATATTTTTAATCGTTTTTGCGTATTCTTGAACTGATTCCCCTGATTGCTGCTTACGTTCTTCAAACTTAATCCTTTCAGTGAGGAAATAAGGCTTAGGTGAAAAGTAATTCTGAAGCTTTACCTTGAGATCTTCCCACTTTTCTTCTTGTGGTTTTCCTGGAAAACAAACATCCTTCGCCACAGCGAATACCTTACCGCCCATCAATGTTAATGCCATTT
>NW_007504664.1:0-256 GCF_000475195.1 Diaphorina citri
TTTTTACAAAGTATCGCTTATTTGTAGATACTGCTGGAGTAAAGAGACTTTTCAGTCTAACCCTGTTTAGAATGATAACCATTTTCTTTCGCTTTCCCCTTTTAACAACAAAGGCAAGAGATAGAGAAAGGGGGGAGGGAAAGGGAGAAGGGAGGGTGGCAATTCTTTTTATTTACCTTAAAGATTACCTCTTCCCGCTAACAAGGAGAGAGACAGAGATGTATAGGTACGCTGGAATTTCACCTAATCCCCTCCT
>NW_007504665.1:0-256 GCF_000475195.1 Diaphorina citri
TCGGATATAAGCTTCTAGTAGGCAAGTGTATAGTGGAAGCAAACACTTCGCCAGATAGGTAAACTACAATCCAAGTTAATGAACCTTTAGGTAGGTATTTCAATAACCAGGTTCACAAATAACTAACTAGGAGATAGCATCAGCTGATAGGTAAATATTATTGTAGTCCGGCAGGCGATTTTCGTTTAGCTCTTCATTTCAATTTGCTATATTAAGTAGGGTCTCTAGTCAATTTTCTTCTACATTATTATTTCGA
>NW_007504666.1:0-256 GCF_000475195.1 Diaphorina citri
TTTAGACTTTTTTTGACATTAATATTTCTCCTATCTATCTAAATCTAAGTATATATCAAGCATAAAAGCACATGTAATATAATACCTATGTAGGTATACTTGTACATATGTTATCATGATAAAGGCGTCCGTGCCTCTCACTAGAAACTAATGGTGAAGGTCATTTTGCAGTAATTCTATTGTATACAATACGAGATGCACTATCACTATCAACTTTGCGATGTTTACAAACATTTCTCGATTACTGTAGACATCT
>NW_007504667.1:0-256 GCF_000475195.1 Diaphorina citri
TTAAAAAAAGATTGGAGGCTTTTTTTTTTTTTTTTTTTTTTTTTTTTAAGATGTTTGATAGAGGGAACTGTAACTGCTAAGGTCTTATCGTCCATAGCCAGCCGTTCCGAGAACGAACATTATGGTGGAAGTGTTGAAATAAAAGTTCTGGATACACCCTGTACGAATGAGGAACACAGAAAAGTTCAAACTAAGTTTTAAAAAATGTAATTTCTAAAAAAAAAAAAAAAAAAAAAACCCCCCTCACTTCTGCTTC
>NW_007504668.1:0-256 GCF_000475195.1 Diaphorina citri
AATGAGAACACATTCATTTGATTGACTGTGGCTACAATTATTCTGAAAATTAGAAAGGAAAATAGGGTACATTTTTAAAAAGTTAAAAAGTTCTTGAGAGTTTATTGTAATGCTATGGTTGGTTCTCCTTATGTACCAATCTTGGACACATTCTTGATTTGTCCAGAGGATTGAAATGAATGAGTAATTTTTCCCTTTATGTCTCTGAGTTAAGAGTCAGTGATTGTTTTTGTTGGTTTTTTTTTTTTTTTTTTTT
>NW_007504669.1:0-256 GCF_000475195.1 Diaphorina citri
AGGGCCTTGAATCCTTGATAAGACGAGGTGCGTGGTACAATGACCTGGCTGTCTTATAAAGTGTCATAGCTGGCGCTGCCCAAGAATGTCAAACATGAGGTGTCCTCAATAGCAATTTCCTTTAGAATAGTTTAGAATTTTTCAGTTGGTTGATGATTCTTCTCAAAATTTTGCTGGATTTTAGAACTGTGACAAAATATCCATTCCGCTTGTTTTTTTCTGGTTTCAGGTAAATACTTGTTGGGATCAAAATCTC
>NW_007504670.1:0-256 GCF_000475195.1 Diaphorina citri
TGTTGGCTTACACCTAGTTTGATGTAGGCACTGCCATTGTAGTCATGGTAGTCAGTGTACTAATAAAGTAACCAATGACCGGTGTCTTCAATATTCTTCACGGCCTGGAAGCTAGCCACCATTGTTGCCAACAATTACGTGACTGACTTGTACGTCACGTGACTGAACGGTATGTCACGTGACTGAACGGTATGTCACGTATCTTCTGATGGTCACCCATCTCATCAATATGAACCAATAGAATTATCAATAACTG
>NW_007504671.1:0-256 GCF_000475195.1 Diaphorina citri
TCACGGGAAAAAGTAAAAAAAGGGAAGATCAAGATAGGTATTAGGTACCCTGAATTTTTTGCCCAATACCACTTCCCACCCTGAAGTAATGTCCAATATATTTGGTTCCAGGGCCCTAATGGGAAGAGGGAGAGGTTAGGTTTTAGTGGGTCTGGTCTGGATGTCCCGGTATCCGGACATCAATCCCACACTCCCCATTGCAAAGGTTTTTGCAATGGGCGTCTTTGAAGATTTCCCCCTCTCCACAAAAAAAAAA
>NW_007504672.1:0-256 GCF_000475195.1 Diaphorina citri
TTTCTACCAGGTATCAGGACTCGAACTTTTGCCTGTATTTATGCCAGGTACCTATAACCTTAAATCAAGTACAAGTAGGTACGTAGGTAGGTACCTATTTCACCTTAAAATGAAGAATGCATTGTACATGGACATGGAGTGATAGTACGTACAGAGTAAGGGGAACACTGGAAAACTCTTCCTGTCAATATCTAGCATGACGAAATTTTTAAATCCGACCCTGGATTGCTATTTTCTTTTCATTAGATTCTAGACA
>NW_007504673.1:0-256 GCF_000475195.1 Diaphorina citri
TACTTTCCTTATCCTATAGGAAGGAAAGTAATGTAATCGGGTCAAATTTTCGATGGTCACTTTTTAGTGCCAAAACACATTTTGAGGTCCCTAGAGCCTAAATCCTTTCAGCCATTGGTCCGTGTGTGTGTGTGTGTCTGTCTCTAAACAAAATATCTCGAGAACGGTAAGAGCTAGCGACTTGAAATTTGGTATGTAGTTGACAAATGTGACACGGATACAACAGAAAACGTTTAGTTGATATAGGTGCTGCGGT
>NW_007504674.1:0-256 GCF_000475195.1 Diaphorina citri
CGGGGCGGATTTTATCCTGATGGGATATTGTTCGTTCTCGGAACGGCTGGCTTTCTCCTATCCTGTCTTTCTTCTCTCATCGATTTCGGGACGATAAGACCATAGCAGTTACAGTTTCCTCTGTCAAACCTCTTTAAAAAAAAAGATCTCTTTGACTGGTGTGGGTTAAGGGTTTTTTTTCAGTCCTATCTCGGCAGAATAAACCGAACGTGAAAGATTCGATTTTAATATATTTCTGTTCCTGACTGTTTTTCTA
>NW_007504675.1:0-256 GCF_000475195.1 Diaphorina citri
CACATAAGGAACAACTACTTGTGTTAATCTTTTCATTAAAAATGAAATAATCACTCATATTTGATATATTTTTGGATGGGAAAAAAAAAATACATACCTAAACATACTTTAGACTAGGAAACATGGAATTTGGGAAAGTCAAGCATATTGTTTATTTTAATTTTTTGTTTTTGTTGTAATCAGATATCATTATTACATATATCATTATCTACAATGATGATATTGAAAATTTACATGAGCATACTATCAGAGAATG
>NW_007504676.1:0-256 GCF_000475195.1 Diaphorina citri
GAGCGTCTTGACCACTACGCCACCAAGGCTGGTCTTTCTTACAGTCACCAATGGCAGTGACCACCAAACACTAGACGTTATGAAATACCCGACACCTCATGCGTAACTTTCAGATGACAATAATGAAGGATTTTGCAACTGTTACCCAATGTACCTAGGTACCTAGCTATAAATATCATATGTCCAGACTAATGGTTCCATGAGATTTATGATCAGAGGTTTCTCATATTGTCAGGGTGGTCATTAGTTTAGGCAT
>NW_007504677.1:0-256 GCF_000475195.1 Diaphorina citri
CTCCTTCACCTATTAAGCATACAGACATTACTTTTCATTAACCCTTTCATGGCTAGAGACCATCAACCCGGTGTATGGACGAAAAAAGATATCCTTTCTTTATTTTGCCATCACCATTCGGCTACAGCTGAAGCCGCTACAAGAACAACAACAACAACAACAAAATTAACCCTTTGAATTGTCTGGGAGACATTTTTGGACACTGGACATTTTTGGACATAGTAGGTACAGACTTAATATGAAGAATGAGACTGGG
>NW_007504678.1:0-256 GCF_000475195.1 Diaphorina citri
GAGGGTAATGAACTCATGACTATCAGCTGGTTGAGGGTGATGAACTCATAACTATCAGCTGGTTGAGGGTGATGAACTTATAACTATCAGCTGGTTGAAGGTGATGAACTCATGACTATCAGCTGGTTGAGGGTAATGAACTCATGACTATCAGCTGGTTGAGTGTGATGAACTCATAACTATCAGCTGGTTGAGGGTGATGAACTCATGACTATCAGCTGGTTGAGGGTGATGGAATAAAAAAATGGGGCATAGG
>NW_007504679.1:0-256 GCF_000475195.1 Diaphorina citri
CTAAAGAAAACCTCCATTCCCAAAACTTAGGGCATTTGTGCCCACTGGACTACACATAATTTGTAGGTCTAGTTAGGACACTGCTTTTTGGCGTATTAGCGGGCTTTTTTCTCCTCCTCCTCCTCCTCCTCCTTCTTCTTCTTCGTCTTCAGATATGTTCTCCTAAACACTATAGGATCTCATATTTCAATTTTCATCAAAATTGGAAACAAAAAGTTTGCCGGGCATATCTGGGTTGATCTTCTCTGAATAGCCC
>NW_007504680.1:0-256 GCF_000475195.1 Diaphorina citri
CCCCCCCGTTTCCTTTCTATCCCTTTTATCCTATACTTCAATAAGTTCCAGTCTAGAAAATGTATATCGACGATCATTTATTGGAATGGATGTTAGAATTGCTAGATTATTTACATCTATTTACTCAATTGTTTTCAAGAACCTGGAGTGCACCTGGTGTCCGCAGATGGTTGCTCAACTCATGTGTTCCAATGGAAATTGCAATTTTCTTCTTTCACTAAATCCATAGAGTAGGTAGGCATATTGAAGGTAAAGT
>NW_007504681.1:0-256 GCF_000475195.1 Diaphorina citri
TGAAAACGGGATTTTTTTTTTTTTTTTTTTTTTTTTTTAATTTATTATGGTGCGTCAACACAAAATTAAATGAATACTTTCAGTAATTTAAAAAAGAAGAAGAAGAAGAGGTTTGATACAGGGAACTGTAACTACTTACTAAAGTCTTATCGTTCCGAAAGCGAGGAAAGAAGAAAGGCAGGATAAGAGAAAGCCAGCCGCTCCGAGAACGAACCCTGTCAGTTTAGGATGAAATCCGCCCCGGGTGGGAATCGAA
>NW_007504682.1:0-256 GCF_000475195.1 Diaphorina citri
TCACACATGAAGTGCAGTCCAAACCTCATTCACGTCAGAAAAAGAAACGAGCTTCTAAGCTTCTTAAACACTAGTGGCGTAGCGTGGGATTTTTAAACGGGGAAGCTGTAAACCAATGTACGCCAGCCTAGTTAGCTTGATTGGTAGCGCGTCTGCCTTGTAAGCGCTAGGCCGCGGGTTCAATCCCGGCCGGGACGGATTTTATCCTGAACCGATGATGTTCGTTCTCGGAACGGCTGGTTTTCTTCTATCCTGC
>NW_007504683.1:0-256 GCF_000475195.1 Diaphorina citri
TGAGATATTGGGAAAAATCCTACAATGCTGTAGTGAGCACCAAAGTTGTGATATAATAACACAAAGAAACTGCATTTACATATATTGAGTTGATTGTTTTTGTATGTATTACACAACTCGGTATGTTGGTAATCGATTTGGCGAATTTTCTACTAAATGATCCCTATAAAACCTTCTGTGCTAAATGGAGGCAAAATTGTTGTAATCATTCTTATTCTGCAGGGATGATGTACTCACGGCCAAGCTGCTGGCTATC
>NW_007504684.1:0-256 GCF_000475195.1 Diaphorina citri
TCCCCTGAGGCCCTGTAAAAAATGAAGCTCAAGGGGGGCTCTGTAGCTAAATACGGCCCTGTAGCTATGTATGTAGTCTTGTATGTTGAACAAATTGGGCTAATTAGATACCTACTAATATGTAGATACAATGTTATCTATATTTATTTTAACTATTTACAAGTGGGTAACTTGGTTCCTACCCCGTTTTGTACCTACCTACCTACTGAGAAAACTGAAATAATGTAACCGATATCTATATTGAACATTCATACCT
>NW_007504685.1:0-256 GCF_000475195.1 Diaphorina citri
ATTACTAAGTGCTTCCTTTGCAAATTGATTCCATATTTCAATAATAGTCGCTATCGCTACTCGATTCAAGTAGCCACTGCACTCACGAGGCTGAGTGCACCCCGAACTCCAAGCATAGAGCTGAAAAAATTCGACCGCTCTTAGTATAATTAAGCTATTCTTGCTTGCTCTTCTGTATAAGTGGGAGAGCTATTCTCTTATCAAATTAATTATTCCTACCTCGGTGGTGTAGTTGTCAAGGCGCTCGCCTGGTAAA
>NW_007504686.1:0-256 GCF_000475195.1 Diaphorina citri
TTCGAACTAGCGTACCTACTTGAATACGTAGGTAATTAGGTAAAAACAATTAGTATTTCTCAGGCTAGGTTTTGTTTTGGTTCATAGTACCTATTTCTCAGGTTTGTTTTGGTTCATATTTACTTTGCCTAATTACAGTCATCAGTCATTACCAAACTATTGTTCCGGCAAATTAACGACTTAGTATAGTGAACAACACGTTAACCTAAGTTTAACGTCAATGAATAACTGCTAAGGTCTTTGGTGACGGTGATTT
>NW_007504687.1:0-256 GCF_000475195.1 Diaphorina citri
GATGAGGAGGAAGCCAGCTGTTCTAAGAACAAAAGTGAGTTCTTAACACCTGTATTTATCAACAAAAATTAAGTGCTACCAAGTCAGACTGTTAAGTGCCTAGTTAACTTGGAGAGTAGCGCGTCAGCCTTATAAGTATAAGTGCTAGGCCGCGGGATTCTTGCCATTTAAAGAAGCATAGTACTTACTTGTGCTACTAAATTGTGTGCCAAGTGTCCGAGGCCGAGTGTGTATTGATACCAAGAGACCACATAGT
>NW_007504688.1:0-256 GCF_000475195.1 Diaphorina citri
ATATAAATATAAAATATATTATATAGTAACTTTTTTATATTCACGAATTATTTGTACAGTTGTAGGACATTATACCCCTCCATCTCTCTCTCTCGATAGAGAGAAGGAGAGAGATAGATAGAGGGAGACATAGTTTAAAGAGAAATAAAGAGAGAAAGAGACTGGAAGAGAGGATGTATGTGTGTGTGTGTGTGTGTGAGAGAGAGAGAGAGAGAGAGAGAGAGAGAGAGAGAGAGAGAGAGAGAGAGAGAGAGAG
>NW_007504689.1:0-256 GCF_000475195.1 Diaphorina citri
GTTTTGTTACCTTGTCTTTTCCGTTTTGATGGTGCATCTTGTTTTCAAAAAGTGGTTCTAATATTAATGTTTATATTGTGTTTGCAGATTCATCAGTGGTTATATGCGAACGCTACCTGGAAAGCGGAAAGACAATTAGATTGATGTTATTGCATTCAAATCTGCAGAAAGTAGAGCCGTAACTAGGGTTGCCAACCGTACGTTATTTCCCGGAACAATCCGTATTTTTGTCAAAAATCAAATGTTCCGCCGGAAC
>NW_007504690.1:0-256 GCF_000475195.1 Diaphorina citri
CTGTTTCCTAATGTGCAAATTCATGTAAAATACACGTAACCAACTAACCACACACAGTAATAAGGCTGGATACTGATGGGCCGAGCTGAGCCTTGCGAGCCGGCTACGATAACAATATGTAAGTTGAATTATACCATCAGTTTCCAATGGATCACACGTGTGTACCAGCCTACCAGCCTAGGAAATCTTGTCTTTTAGGAAAGAGCGTCTACCTTGTAAGCGCTAGGTCCCTGGTTCCATTTCCGCCCTGGCGGAT
>NW_007504691.1:0-256 GCF_000475195.1 Diaphorina citri
TATTTCATTACAAGGAATAAGAGTAGGTATTAGGTAGGTAGGTGCATTGGATACCAGGTAAATATGATTATTGATTATTATTCCAATTTTATTATGTACTGTTATCAATCAATAAAAATATTATATATCTACCTACATTCTGTACCTATTTAGTCAATGATTTACTTTATTTGTTTGATGTAAAGTTCAAGTTCTATCTGACAAACATATAACAGGTCTTCAATAAATTTTCAAGAGGTTTGATAGAGGGAACTGT
>NW_007504692.1:0-256 GCF_000475195.1 Diaphorina citri
AGAGAGAGAGGTAGAGAGAGAGGGGGAGAGTGTGAGAGAGAGAGAGAGAGAGAGAGAGAGAGAGGGAGGACCAGAAACTGTTTAAAGTTTTTTCTGAGAAAATTTGTTTTTGGGCGTTTTATGTTCTTTTTCCTCCTTTCATTAAAGTACACGTTTTTCGCTAACTAAATGACGGATTTTTTTTTTATTTTTAAAGGCGAAAGGCATTTCAGAATTTTCAGACGAAAAACTTGTACATTTTCTTGCTCTTGCTCTC
>NW_007504693.1:0-256 GCF_000475195.1 Diaphorina citri
AAATGAAATACAAGATGGGGAAAAGATTAAAGGTGTAACTTCATACAGAACATAAGGTCACTCGATTGACTTCCTTTACAGATTGTTTGAATTGGTTACATGTGTTATTTTTCCCCAGGCAAGGATACATTTGAAAGATAGTTATATTATCTACGTACAGTACGTACTAATCCCCCCCTCCCAATAGATCAGTTGCGCTTACTTGGGTGATGTTTCAAAGTCATAGAGCAGGAAAAATGAGGACCAACGGAATTTT
>NW_007504694.1:0-256 GCF_000475195.1 Diaphorina citri
GCAAGTCAAGGATTTTTTTGAAGAATCCTGTTCCTCGTGTTTTTTGGAGAGATGACAGGAGCAGGGGACTTCACACTCGGTGAAGCAGTAGTTGCAACACTACTCCCATTCTTAGACTTAGCCTTGGCACCAACACTTGAAGCACCAGAAACTGCCACAGAGGTAGAGGCAACCGGAACAGTAGCAGACTTCCCTCTCACAGCCTTGGACTGAGAGCCCTTAGCAGCCACGGGCCGAACATTACCCCGAGATGAAC
>NW_007504695.1:0-256 GCF_000475195.1 Diaphorina citri
TTTATTCTTCTCCCACCTCAATTTTTCTTCCTCCTCTCTTCTTTTCTCCTCTCTTCAACTTTGTCTACCTTCTTCTCTTCACTCCTTTCTCCCATCCTATCCGTCTCTTCTCCTATTTACCTTCCCTTCCCTTGTCCTTCTCTTCCTTTTTCCTTTCCTCCTCTATTCAACATCCTTTTCCTTTTTAGTCCGTCCTTCCTTTATCCTACGATAGTAATAAAAAAGGTATAGTGGACGGACTATTGTATTCGCTTCG
>NW_007504696.1:0-256 GCF_000475195.1 Diaphorina citri
GCCTGCGAGGCCTCTCGAGGACCTGGATGGGAGAGAAGAGAATATAGGTGAAAAGTTGAAATGCAAATACCCCTAACTGTGTACCAAATTCAGTGCAATAGTCCTAAACAAAAATGGACGCGGCTCACAAGGGTTCAGGAAGACACCGCCTTAATGTAATAATAAACATGTATCAATTATGTTTCATGTTAAAGGCGCGATGAGGACTGCGATTCGAAAACAAGTTTTTTCGGCTCTATGTCATAAATATGTAGTT
>NW_007504697.1:0-256 GCF_000475195.1 Diaphorina citri
AGGAAGCATGCAAAAGCACAAGTCCATACCAACAACCCCTCATGACTAACACACTCAAGTTGTTGAACTGGTCAGTTGAACCATGTGTACTTAAAGTTAAACCATGTGTACTCAAGTAAACCCATGTCCATCTCTTAACCCATACAAGTCAACATGGAAATGGAACTGTGCTTCCACTCAACTTTTTCCAAGTCTGACCAAAAATATAGCATGAGTTGATACCTTTTTCATTACTATTACCTACTTCTAAATACTG
>NW_007504698.1:0-256 GCF_000475195.1 Diaphorina citri
TTAAAAAAAAAAAAAAGAAAAAAAAAAAAAAAAAAAAAAAATCAGGTTTCAACTAGAACTCAAACTTTCTCACCAACTTTTATTACTGCAATGTTTAACTTCCAAAGCTACAGATATCCCAACCCCTTGTTTTCAACTTACATGGACTTCAGGTTGCCAGTGACCCACGGGAGGATCGGGGGGTACTGGTGCTCCCTCTTCTAGCAGAGCACATTGCTCCACAGGAACATCTGGTAGACTTTGTGAGATCAGCTGA
>NW_007504699.1:0-256 GCF_000475195.1 Diaphorina citri
AACTGGCACAACAAAATCTGCATTGTTTATTGGCTGAAAATAATATAAATAGAGATAAGAAGGTGATGACTCTACTATAGGACTCAATATGAGACAGTCATTATTACTATTGTTATCATTATCATTATCATTATCACTATTATTATTTTGTATGTATCTACCTATTGTAACATTTCAATTATTGCTGTATTTTAGATTATTATATATTTTCTCAAATACAGTGTTGAAATTAGTTATACATATCCTAAAGAAATAC
>NW_007504700.1:0-256 GCF_000475195.1 Diaphorina citri
TTAATCATAGAAAAAAAAACAATGTAAACCAAAAATCTGGTAAAATATATCTCTTGTTCTTCTCTTGAATTTGCCTTATCAACTCCAAATCAACTGCTGTAGATAGTAGTCATAAATAAGCCTAGTATGCAGGAGGTCCAGCTTTAAATCCCGGTGTGGCTGGTCCATAAAAGATAAGGCGAGATTTGGCTCTTTTTTTCATTATTATAATGCGCGCTTTTGGCTTTTTTTTTCATTATATTAAGTGGACAACTAA
>NW_007504701.1:0-256 GCF_000475195.1 Diaphorina citri
TCGACTATGTGTGGACACACCTTTAGACATCTGAGTACAAAGGGACTTTTTAGCAGGATAAAAAGGGTTGCGTTTCTGAAAGGAACAACTTTGTACTACTATGGGATGGGATCTGCTGGAACTGAGGGCTGGAACAAACCAAATAGAGTTCTCAACACGCACCCTCCACCTGTGTCACCAGAGGAAAAAGAGTTACCAAGAGAGGCGAGATCTAAACTTGCACAACTGAGATCTGGGTTCAGTACACTTCTCAACT
>NW_007504702.1:0-256 GCF_000475195.1 Diaphorina citri
GGGCCGCAATAATGAGCTCGCGGGCCGCATGCGGCCCGCGGGTTGGACAAGCCTGGTATAGGTAGTAGGTAATGAGGAAGTATTGGGAAATTCATTTCAAACTTCATTGTTCATTTTTTCAAAATCGGGGAAATTGTGGAAATATCCGTTTTAGGGTCCCCTGCCCTGAGTTTCAAAAGAAAGACAATTTTTCGGTTCTGCTTTTGGTTCGGGGTGCATCTAGCTTCGTGAGGACAATAATTGTAGAGCCACGAGT
>NW_007504703.1:0-256 GCF_000475195.1 Diaphorina citri
ATCTCTTCTTAACACATGTCCCGTCCATCTCATTCTCCTGCATCTGATGTTCGCAACGATATCCGGTTCATTGAATAGTTCTCTTATCTCTTTGTTCTTTTTTATCCTCCATGTTCCATTCTCATACACTGGGCCATATATTTTCCTCAAAATCTTGTTTTCAAATGTTACCAGTTTCTTCTCCGATACTTTCGAAAGCGTCCATACTTCTGACCCGTACAGTAGGACTGGTTGGATGATAGTTTTGTATATGCGG
>NW_007504704.1:0-256 GCF_000475195.1 Diaphorina citri
TCTCGGAACGGCGGGCTTTCTCCTATCCTGTCTTCCTTCTCTCTTCGATTTCGGGACGATAAGACCATAGCAGTTACAATTCTTTCTGTCAAACCTCTTAAAAAAATAACAAAAAATCGTAATTTGCTAATTAAATACAAGTCCCCAGCATAGTTAGCTTGGAAGGTAGGGTACCTGTCTTGTGAGCACTAGGTCGCGGGTTCGATTCCCGTCCACGGCTGGCATTCTCCAATCTTGTCCTTCTCTTTTCGATTTT
>NW_007504705.1:0-256 GCF_000475195.1 Diaphorina citri
AAGAAGAACTGGATAGGAGAAAGCCAGCCGTTCCAAGAACGAACCTTATCTACTTGCCCCGGACCTAGTCTTAAAACTTTAGGTAGGTATATGCCTTATTCTAAAGCAAAGAAATAGGTAGGACCTATAGTATTTACAACAAGCTTCTCCATTTTGTACAGGACAGGTAGTGCACATTCAGTCACATCATTCTAGCAGTACTTTCTAAACACACTGTGTTTGGACTGTTTGCCTGAGGGGTGTGGACGTTAGAATA
>NW_007504706.1:0-256 GCF_000475195.1 Diaphorina citri
CCTTCAATTTTCCTCCATTTTCGAGAGCATCTACTAGCCTTTTCACTTTTCTTTCTTCCAACCATTCTTTCAATTCACGTCTCAATAACTTACTAATTTCCGCGCATTCTATCTTTTCTAGTCCTGATCTTTTTAATCTCCTCCTTTTTTCCATTAGCCTCTTTAATCTATTTGGTAGGTTTCTACAATTGTAATTGATTTGTTTTGTTTCTTTTTCTATCTCAATAGCTGAGTCCCTCATTCCTTTGTTCAAGAT
>NW_007504707.1:0-256 GCF_000475195.1 Diaphorina citri
AATTGCTAATTGTGTATTAAAAAAATTGATAAATTAAACAAATTGAGATATTTTTAACAAGGTTTGATAGAGGTCTGAACAACGGAGGTCTGATTGTCCCGAAATCGAAGAGAGAATAAAGACAGGATAGGAGAAAGCCAGCCGTTCCGAGAACGAACATTATCCGTTCAGGATGAAATTCTAATCTAAAGTTTGCCCTGGTTGGGAACCAAACCCGCGACCTAGCGCTTCCAAGGCCGCTAGTACCCAAATTGAA
>NW_007504708.1:0-256 GCF_000475195.1 Diaphorina citri
GAAAAAAAAAAAAAAAAAAAAATAAATTCAGTCAGTGACGGTACCTATAAGTTGGAGTTTTTGGAGCAAACAAAAATCTCCCTGCCTGTGAATCGGCACAGAACAGTGTCCGCCTCTGATTCATAAGTACTGTGCTTGTACCATGGCCATGACTGTGATTAAAAATGCCGTATTTTTCAAGGCCTTTTTTCAGAATCCAACAATAAAATCAATCTTTCGAGACGTGAGATGGCCAAATTTCAGCGGTAATAGAGGA
>NW_007504709.1:0-256 GCF_000475195.1 Diaphorina citri
AGGGGGAGGAGGAGGAGGAGGAAGAAGAGTTGATCAGTTAGAGAGAGAAGGAGAGAAAGAACAAGAGGGAAGAAGGGGAAACAGGAGGAGGAAGAGAAGGGGGAAGAGAGGAGAAGGATAAAGGAACATGAGAGAGAGGATTTGAGAATTTAGAGATAGAGGAGGAGAAGAAGGAGAACAAAGGAGAGTAGGTAGAGGGAAGGAGGAGGAGGAAGAGTTGATAAGTTGGAGAGAGGGGAGGAGAACAATGTCAAAC
>NW_007504710.1:0-256 GCF_000475195.1 Diaphorina citri
TAGGTAAACATTGGATTTTAGGATTATTGAGATATTGGGAAAATCCTACAATGCTGCAGTGAGCACCAAAGTTGTGATGTAATAACACAAAGAAACTGCATTTACATTAATGACAGATATCGAGTCCCATCAAGTTAAGCTACGCCGAGCGTGGTGTTTATCAGGACCGGTGACTCGAAATAATGGTGATGTTTTGGTTTGCAGGGAACGATGGTGGATTGTCAGATCAGATGGGGGAAGAAGAGGATATCAATGA
>NW_007504711.1:0-256 GCF_000475195.1 Diaphorina citri
GATAAAGGATGGATAAATTTGCCGTCATCCGTCTATCAATTTCCAAAATAATATGGTTTCCAAAACTGTATAAGTGTATACACAGAGTGGCCCACATTACCTGAAAAGGCTTGCTTTAAACTGAAATAACTATAGGAAAGGAACTTTCCAATCCTATTCAGGTAGTACAAATAAAATCCATCAACAAACAAGTTGTGTTTGCAAAAGCACAAGGCTCACAGGAGTGAAAATTCCTCACGCATAGATGAACTTCATT
>NW_007504712.1:0-256 GCF_000475195.1 Diaphorina citri
TCCAGCAGGGACTATAGAGACATTGACTTGATGACAGTAGACAAAAAAGAGTAGGTACTTTATAGTAGGTAACAGAAAAACACTCACTTGTGACTTGAATTAGCGATAGAATAAAAAGAGGTTGAGAAAACTAATTATTAGGTAAGTACCTACGAAAAACGAAATTTTACTTCAAAATTTCAAATTCTTCAAAAGTTGTGAGGTCTTGAGAAACAGAAAATAAAATTTATAAAAATTACAAGTCAAAAATAAACAA
>NW_007504713.1:0-256 GCF_000475195.1 Diaphorina citri
TTGTAACCCTAGCGTCACATTTTGGCGCCCAACGTGAAGCCTCGAAATGATCGAGTGAAGCAAACTGTTGTATTCTTGGATTTCTTGGGACCAACTTGAAGTTGTGTGGAACTGAGGGAGTTCTCGTTATTATTTTCGGTTATCAATGGAATACTTGACCAACGTAGAATCAATTGTGGAAGTATCGACCAGCTAAGGAGTTCTTATTACCTACCTACCTACTATCTAATAATTTTTAAGAGTTTCTTTTTGTAAA
>NW_007504714.1:0-256 GCF_000475195.1 Diaphorina citri
TTCATTTAGGAAAATTAGTTTCCATGTATGAATGAGAATATTCCATGGCTGACTGACGGAACAGGGTGTGATATTATGTGGGTGACCCAGGACAGGCCCGAGTTGCAGATCTTCGTAGTTTGCATTTCGTACTTCGCAAAAGTTTGTGCGGTAAAAATGCGCTTGTGTTCATACCTTTCCCGAGATATTCAACTTTTCAACAGGCCGGGCCAGTCGTAAACCAGTGCTCCCCATATTCACCACCTCTAGCACCGGC
>NW_007504715.1:0-256 GCF_000475195.1 Diaphorina citri
AAAAAATCGTGTCGTGTGTAGTGGGAACACTCTCATTTAAATTACATTGCCTACAGGACATTCGGGGAAAAAATCGGAAAAAAACTCATGACAAGTGGGAACAGGATTTTACTGACTTTTCTCTCGAATGGTATTAGACTACAGACTACACACAAGGCTCATCAAGTCATCTAATCACACTAGGAGCCCGAACTTGTGATGACTAGGTGTTCCAACTTGTGATGACGTTTGCTGGTGGTGATTTGACGTACATCGT
>NW_007504716.1:0-256 GCF_000475195.1 Diaphorina citri
TAATCTTTTCCTTACCGAAGGCAAAGGCCATAAAAAGTCAGTTCTTCAGTTGTCTGTTGTTCTTACATAGTAGTAGTGATATGAGTTTTAGTAGTGATAACAGCTGGTTATGATGATGGTGACGATGAAAACGAATTAAAATTTGTTTACCTATTGTACAGTTTTGTGATTAAAAGGCTAGCAATTACTTCAAATAGAAAGAAAATCGCAAAGAAAGAGTTTCAGTCACCTTTGGCGGGGGTTTAGGTGATAAATA
>NW_007504717.1:0-256 GCF_000475195.1 Diaphorina citri
TAATCAACTAACGACCAGTAGCGGCATTACCAGTGTAAAAAGATTATTGAAATATGGGAGCTGATTGCAATGGAGACAGTTAGTAATGCTATGATATCCACATAATTTGTGAAAAAGCTCTGCTTTTCCTCAGATAGGCAAATAGCAAATAGACATAACACCTATGACACGGAAAGTAAACGCTATAATTTAATTTAATTTATTTAATGATCTTCGGGCGGGATAATGCCGTATACTATACCTACTGTTTGGTCTG
>NW_007504718.1:0-256 GCF_000475195.1 Diaphorina citri
CTCGAGGTAGGATTTAAATGCTTTTGGAGGTAAGTTTCTGATCGCGACAGGGAGTTTGTTAAAATAAAGAACACCATGATAATTACATCCGTTTCTCGCAGCTATAACCCTGTGTCGCATCGGTTTCAAATTATCTTTATTGGGGGTCTGATGAGGGATATTCAGGTACATAATTATGTATGTCGTTGTACCCTACTTCCTGAGACGGACTTGACCGTAGTCCCATTCAGGTACCCTCAAGAGCCACTGTTACTGT
>NW_007504719.1:0-256 GCF_000475195.1 Diaphorina citri
AAGTATCTGAATCTAAGTATCTTAGTGGTGATGAAATCTAAGTATCTGAATCTAAGTATCTTAGTGGTGATGAAATCTGAGTATCTGAATCTAAGTATCTTAGTGGTGATAAAATCTAAGTATCTGAATCTAAGTATCTTAGTGGTGATGAAATCTAAGTATCTGAATCTAAGTATCATAGTGGTGATAAAATCTAAGTATCTGAATCTAAGTATCTTAGTGGTGATGAAATCTAAGTATCTGAATCTAAGTATCT
>NW_007504720.1:0-256 GCF_000475195.1 Diaphorina citri
TGATCTCCTGTACATCAAATTTTATCAAATCATAAGTTATTTGTGGTAAAGCAGAGGAGCTTCTTCACAATTTTTGCGGGTATCACAGCATTACTAGTGTGCCTTCTTTACTACTGATTCTTATTTATCATCAATCTTTTTACACTGATAATGTCGCCGCTGGTCGCTACTCAATAAAAGTATCTACGTTATGTTTTGTGTACCTTTAATGAAGTGGGAACTTACATTTTCTTCACAATCATATCTATTCAGTTAG
>NW_007504721.1:0-256 GCF_000475195.1 Diaphorina citri
TAAATACTAGCTGAATTCCGTCGCTTCGCTCCGGAATCCCGCTAGGTCATCCCGAGGCATGGCCAAACTTGTAGAAAATAATAAAAAATACGGTCGCGCTGCGCGCTACCTATTAGCTGCATAGTTATCAAACTAAAAACATAAACGAAACTCAAAATGTTGGTCGAGAGCGGAACATTCCCGCAGTCTCTGCACTCTGTGTATTTCTTATGGAGATTTTAGCGATCAAAAATCGATCATATCTCAGGATCGGTTT
>NW_007504722.1:0-256 GCF_000475195.1 Diaphorina citri
CTAGATGAACAACCAGTCTCCCGGACAACTACTGGCAAGATATACTGCTTGATATGTAAGTTAACTAATTATGTACAGTGCATGAAAACAACAAAACCATCTGTACAAATTCTTACATAACTTAGAAAATATCTGCTTATTTCAATTTTCTAGGAGACATCACAATGTCTAAACTAACTTCCTCAATTGAAACACCTTTGTCCGAGAGTGTACTTGCTGACATTATACCCAAAGCCAAAGACTATGCTTTGATGCA
>NW_007504723.1:0-256 GCF_000475195.1 Diaphorina citri
TATGCTTTGAGGGTGGAAGCTAAGACAAAATAGCTAGGTACTTGTTCATAAGTCATGTCAATGGAAAATTGCCACAAAAAGGAACTGTCAAAAATGAGCACTGCCACTGGTTAGGTTAAACACAAAAAGGAGCTTGCTTTTTCATTGTCATGGCTTTTGAATAATTACCAGTGGCCCTTCTGTAAAATCAACAAATTGTGAATTAGGCATGTGATTGGTTAATCATTAAGACTGTGTAGGCCAAATCTATTGCCAA
>NW_007504724.1:0-256 GCF_000475195.1 Diaphorina citri
AACCACCAACCTCCAGATCCAGAGTCCTACGCCAACCACTATACCACTGAGACTGGTTAGGGGCTCATAATTTATTAGGTTTACCAACCTTAGTGGTGTCCTGGTTAGCAGGGTAGACTTCGGACCTGGAAGTCAGTGGTTCGAGTACAAGTCAAGCAAAAAATCTTGGATTAGGTCCCCGATGGTTATTCTGAGTCTGAAGCTTCAGCAGGCTTCAGACTCAGAATAACGGCAAGTTTTTTTTTTTTTTTTTTTC
>NW_007504725.1:0-256 GCF_000475195.1 Diaphorina citri
ATCCTTTTGTAGTCGTATTCTATTCCCTGTTCCTGAATTCATCCTTACTTAAATTGGTATCCTTTGTCGTATGATGGCAACTTACAAACTGCTGGTACAGTACATAGAATAGAATATATGTACTCTGTTTATCCAGACTTTTTCCCATAGGTTCCTGGAGACTTGGGTACAAAGTGTTTCTCAAATTAACCCTCTCCGACACTCGTTTTCATTTCCAGGTACGCCTCTACCTCAAACTATTTGGTCCAAGGACGGG
>NW_007504726.1:0-256 GCF_000475195.1 Diaphorina citri
AAAAATTATAAATAAATGGTCGATTCCTATGTAAAAAGTTGGGAAAAATCCAAATCTGAAGTCAAAACTCCGAAAAAACAACTGTTAAAGGTCGAAAATTCAATTTTTATTTTCCGTTCTAATGAAAGCGTTCAAAGATTTGTGACGTCAGACTTAACGCAGTTGCTATTTTTGTCCACTAGGTAGCACCACTATGCAAGCGCGCTAGCGGAGGAGCAGAAAGAACTGCGCAGAAACGTATGCGCACAAACACATT
>NW_007504727.1:0-256 GCF_000475195.1 Diaphorina citri
TCATTCGCCGACAAGCTATCTGCCTCCTTACATTAACCTCACCCAGCCTGAGTGAGAAGCTAAACAACGAGTAGCACGTGACCCAGATGGTCACCCATTTGAATACTAACCACGCGCAACATTTTGCTTTTGGTAGTCCATTAGGACTGAAATTTCCGCTCCTGGATAGGCATGGATGTAAAAGATTGTACCTTGAAGTATTACGAAAGCGGTTCCAAGGTAAAATCTTCTTCTCCTTTTTTTTTAACTCACCAGA
>NW_007504728.1:0-256 GCF_000475195.1 Diaphorina citri
CGTAGATCCATGAAACTCAAGGGCAAAAAATTACCTAATATGGGACGTAATTCCTGGGAAAAGCTCGCACCTGTTAGGTGTAGGTGAAGTAGGCATAACCAGGGGTAAAAGGGTATTACCTGCCTATCTACCTACAGGTATGTATAGGGTAGAGGCACCTATCATAATTTATAACTTGATATGCTCTTAATTTGATTAATTCCACATTTATTGTCGATCGTATTTAGGTACGAAAGTCCCCCCCCCCCCCCCCCCC
>NW_007504729.1:0-256 GCF_000475195.1 Diaphorina citri
GAGGATAAAATTCCATACCTCGGCTGGGATTGAACACACGCCCTCCTGTTTACCAGGCGAGCGCCTTGACCACTACACACCGAGGTAGGTTGACCTCGGTGGGAAGAGAAAAAGTGACAAATAATAGGAGGAGGAGTAGTGCTAGAGATAGGTACACAACTACATACATAGGTACATTATCTAGTAAGTACATAATTATTTATAAACTACGTATAAAGTATATACTTATAGGTGGGGGGGGAGTACATAGGTGGGG
>NW_007504730.1:0-256 GCF_000475195.1 Diaphorina citri
TTCAGCAATAATGGCTGCAGTGTCTGTTATTACCAGTATTTTCCTCTAATAAAGACAAAATCTTTATTTTATTATTATCTGTTATTATACTACCTTTTATTACATTTTTTTATTTTTATCACTATAGCATTTTTTCACCAATAAAACCTGCTCATGCCAGCCTAGTGAGGAGGGTAACGTGTCTGCCTTGTAAGCGCTAGGTTCGATTGCGCCCCGAGGCGGATTTTATTCTAAACAGACAAGGTTTGTTCTCGGA
>NW_007504731.1:0-256 GCF_000475195.1 Diaphorina citri
TGAGCTTTCGATGTCACTCAGGACATCATCTTCAGACCAAGATAGATGTTGACTCTATCGCAGCAGGAGTAGAAGTGTTTAAATCATCTTAATCGATATTGTCTTGATAAGAATAATTTGTTTATTTTTATCTCATTTTAATTTTTTAAATATTCTTACGATTATTAAAAACAATTTTATTATGTCCAATATTTATGAAAATTAATAAATTACAGCATAGTTTATAATGGGTAAATGGGTATCTATTTTGTTCTCC